>NC_135312.1:64188530-64421030 GCF_048772815.1 Callospermophilus lateralis | reverse complement strand
AATAGAGGGGGAAAAAAGAGCCTCCCTGCCTCCAAGGAAATCACAAATTTTATTGGAAAAACAACCCATAAGCACGTGATTCCATATAAAACAGAAGGAAATGTGATACAAGAGAGCTGTGAGTTAAATGCTATAAATGCAAAGAAAGGAAGAATTAAATGCAGTTGAGGTGGCGGGGGAGGTCAGAGGAGGCTTCAAAGAGGGGCTGACACCCTTAAAAGATCCATAGTTGAATTTTGATAGATGGAGAAGAGGGAGGTCTTTTCTACATTTAACCTTGAATTAGAATAAAACTAATTCCCTATAGCCTGGCATTTAATCACTGCAGAATCAAAAGGCCAAGCAGACCCACTAAACATTCAGGGACAGATTTTTTTCTAACCCAGAGGGCATGCAGCAGCAACAACAAATTACAAACTTTGCCCCAGAGTCGGATGCTTGTCCAGGCCTCCCCTGCCCAGCCTGCAGAGGGGCAGTGACAGGCTGTGGGCATGCAATTTACTTTTTTCCAAAGTGTTTACACCACCTGACTGGCATATCTTTACGTGTTTATTTGCTTATCGTCTATTTTTCCCAACTAGAATGCAAGTTCCAAAAAGATAGGGATCTTTGTCTATTTTATTCACCTCTGTCTTCCTAGCACCTAAAACAGTTCCTAGGATATGGTAAGTGTTCACTAAATATCTGTTCAATAAATAAATATGCAGCAGTGAAGGCAGCACATGCAAGGTATTCTGTCCTCTGGAGAAACATCATCATCCCTACCACACCCAGCTAAGACCAAGAATCCAGGACATGTGACCCCTGCAAGCATGTGGATTTGGACCAACAGATTCAAAACTCTCCATAGGATGGAATTTTCAAATGTTCCCAAGCTCGTTACCCTAAAAAGGACCTTGGAAAGCCTCACTCAAATTCTTCAGAAAGTCTATCAAATTCCTTTCTTCACTCATTCCTCCATGCTTTCATTTAATAAACATTTACTGATCTTTGTCCTACTTAAAATATTGTTGTATAATAAAGAACTTCTCTGTGTCCTGGGTTCCTGGCGGGGAGCTCCTAAACCCTGGCAATTTCCCAAGGATAGGAGTGTCTCTGTTACTCATGGTGCATCTCGGCATCACATTTGAGTTTATGTTAAGGAGATTTAAAAAAAACAAAACTTCATAGATAGTAGATATGAATATTTACATAAAACAAAGCCTATCTTCTTCTGTGTGCCCCTAATTTTTATGAATCCATCCTTTCTGTGAATAAGCTATATTTCTTCTGAAGGGCCTATAGAAGAACTTCAACCTCAGAATCAGTTAAGATTCCAAATCAGTACGATTCCAAAGAGAAGAAAGGACTCAGGAGTAACCTTTAAGCTAATGATTATACTCTGGGTTCTTCATCATAATCCAAAGAAGCTACTGGCAGATAGATGTGAGGAGACATAGCTTCCAAGAAATTATTAGGAGAAAATAAAGGAATCTTTTTTTTTTTTTTCATTCTTCACAAATAACTAGTTTCCAAAAGAGAGGACACAGTAGTAAAGTGAAAAGGCTAAGATTTTTGTCTACCAAGTAACACAGAGCTGTGCTGTAAACAGGGACCAACCAATTATATGGAAAGGCTGGGAGCCCAGCCCCACCCAGAGAGGGGGATTGAAGTATCAGCCACACGTTGACATCCACAGTCAACCAACGATGGATCGAGAATATTTGGGAAGAAAAGGATATTTGCAGAAAAATAGTTGCATCTAAACTGAACACGTAGAGACTTCTTTTCTTATCATTACTCCCTTAAAAATATAACAGCTATTTACATAGGATTTAAATTGCCCTTGGTATAAGAACCCAGAGATGATCTAATGGATACAGGAGGATTACACAGGTTATATACAAATACCACCGTCTTGCGTTAAGGACAAAGACTTCCATAGATTTTGGTATCCTGGGATCCCTAAGGGTCCAATTATCCTTATGAAAATTTGTAATTTTTTTCATCACTATGTAACAAATGGGAAACAAACGAGATCATTCCGAGCAGAGTCATTCCCTTCACATCACCATTGCAAGGCCAAACATAGACTGATGTTGAAGAAGGAAAGAGAAGGGAAAACCTAAACCCCAAGGCTTCTCCTCCAACCTCTGCACATTTGTTAGAATCAAGGGCTACACCTGCCCCTTTCCACACCACTCCCCAGAATCACCATCTCATCCTAGTTGGAGGTACTAAGCTCCTAGAAGACTTTGCTGGGTCTGGATTTTCCCCTGAAGTATAAATGAATCTTCAGTTTTCTTCTGGGTATCCAAGAACACATTGTCTACTCCTATCTTTTCTGCCTTTTCCTACCAGAAATTAATAATGAAAGAACTGAAAAGGATCATGGTCATCAACAGGAGATTGCCACACAGCTAGCCAGCTGGAAAGTTCTGAAGCTCTGGCTACACAGCTAAAAATTATTGTCCCAGCTCAGACTTGATGTCAACAGTGGCAATAATAGAAGTTCAGTGGAGTAAACTAAGGGGAATTGTTTCTCCGGCTTTAACCTCAACAGTATTCCCAACACAGTGGCAGCAATTCCAGGAATTTCCTAATTTATTAGTGCCCATCTTTGTGAGTCCCATCCAGAGAAATCAGGTTGGGGAAAATAAAGAGGATGCAGGGACCTTCCCCAGGACTCCCAACTTCTTACAACAGGTTCACCTGGTTTGCCCTTCCCTCCACTCTGCTCACCCTGAAAAAATGAGAACTTAATCCATCCCCACTCTCAAGGAGGGCTAAGTGGAAGATAACAGCCAATGTTACATCCATATTTGCATCATGGGTTGTATTGGATTTGAGTTTTCCATGGCTGCACTAGAAGAGACTCTCTCACCAGTTTTGTGGGTCTTAAGAGATGGCATGGGTACCATTTTGCCAACATAGACCATAGCGGGTACAACGCAGGTCTTGGACAAGAGATGGTAGTAGTGACAACCCAAGCATGGAGCATTGTCACCTGTTACACCTGCAGGAGGTCTCAGCTCCCCCGCCCCCAGCACTTCTCTCACCTCTTCCAGGTCTTCCTTTGTATCCCACTCTATCACCATTCCTGTTGGAACTTTTGTCCTAGGCAAGCAGCAAGGCCACCCCCATTTCCACTACACCCAAAACGGGAACACTCAGGAAGGGGTCCCTTGTTTCATTTATAGACGTTCAATAAGAAGAGATATGTTTCTGAACACAATCTTCTCACACAATCACCATAATTCATGGTCACTAGTTACTCTTCATTGTATGCTTTAGTAAAGTGCATTGCTTACATGTGAAACATTGGCAATTTCATTTTAGTATATTTTGTGGTTTAAGCAATGGACTATGAATAATATTGTCTACATAGGTTCAAATAACTGACTTACAAATGATTTTCTGACAATATTTCTATACTACCTCATAAGACACTTCAGTGCAACTATGGTGTTTCATTCATCTTTGTATCTCTAACAAACTTACAATAATACCTTACACACTGGGCTACTCAGCAAATGTCTATTGAATGAAAGGAGAATGTGGTTATTTATACCTATGCCTTGTTCCTCAAAAGATACAAAGCCTTAGCCTTAAGAATAGAACTCATTCCAAGAAGGACTAATTATATGCCAAAATTGTACTCAATTATTTTCAAAAGAAATTTAAAAGGGAGAGATTGACCTGGGACCAAACCGTTTAGAAAGATTTTAATCATAACTACATCAAAATTCCAAGATACCTGACCTACACAGGATGACCTGTCACTACTTCCTTAAGTGTTCCATGCTTCAGGATGATCAAACCAGGCTAAGATTCCCTTGTCTGTTCCTCTAGAGAAGGGGCCAATCTGGACCAACTCCCAGATCCAAGAACTGGAGGACAAAGGTGAAAAGTATTATTCACTCAGACTGAATTAACTCAGAAAGAATTTACAAAAAGTCAAAAGACCAGTGAATGGATTCAAGGATACACGGACAGAGGAAAGAATGGATGAGTGGATGGGTGGATAAAGACAATTAGGTGATGAATATGTTCCTGTGAGGAAAAAAACGAAGAACAGAAAAGAAACAATGCAGCCTGGCTCTGTGGCACACTACTGTAATCCCAGCAGCTCCAGAGGCTGAGACAGGAGGATCACAAGTTCAAAGCCAGCCTCTGCAAAAGTAAGGTGCTAAGCAACTCAGTGAGACCCTGTATCTAAATAAAATACAAAATAGGACTGGGAATATGGCTCAGTGGTCAAGTGCCCCCGAGTTCAATCCCCCATACTCCTCCCTGCCACAAAAAAAAAAAAAAAAAGAAAGAAAGAATGCATGTCTTTTACTCTCTACATATACATTGGAATTTGTCTCCAATCTTTATGGTTTTCTTTTAAAAATAATGTGTAGTGTCCATGTGTCTGGCTAATGAATTTATTTTAAGACATTTCTACCTTGGCAAAGTCCATTTCTGCTGAATACACTCCTGCTAAGAAATAGGTTCAACCCTGATGATTACTAAATAAGAACATAATTAATTATTTCTTCAACTGAATAGTCCTGAATTCTACCACAAATCAATCAGTTCTTCTAGCCTAAGAAGCTCTGACTCTATTTTAGCTCAATGAAAACAAAATCAATGAAGGCCAATTATAGCCCATCTCGTTAGAGTATGCAAATGGTATGCCATACAAATGTGTAGCTATTGCTTCCAGAGCCCAAAAGGAGGATGGAGGAGCTAAATGCAGACTGCTACTGGCCCCTAGCTGCTCCAGCTGTGTGGTAAGGCCATAGCTGGAGTCTCCAAGCAGGGGCCAAGGCAGGATCCCTCCCTCTCTCCCTCCCTCCCTTCCTTCCTTCCTGTCTTTGGTTCATCCAGGTGCTAGAGCAAGTCTAAGGGCAGTTATCTGACCTTCAGGGATATTGATCTATAGTACAAGAAGACTCTATATCTAAAAGCTATTTCTTAATGATTCATAAGCCTACAACCTGACGTATGATAACAACAATTTCTAAGCAAGGAAAATGTATGTCACAAAAAGCAAGGCAAGCCTTAGGGACAGACACAGGGGTGATATTCAAGGAACACTGAAGGATGTAAAATACAGCTCACCTTCCCCAATTCATATTTCCTAACACCCCTTCAATCCATGTTCCCTGACCACAGGATCGAAATTTCTACTGCTCTACCACTTCTAGCAGTTGAAGCACTGCAGCTCTAGAGAGCCCTTATTGTGATGCAAAGACATCAATCAGATGGAAAGAGTAAGTCACTAAGCTACTAGTTTCCAAAATTCAGGTATTGGCACACCACATCCCACTTTTTTCCACATCAGAGTGCCAACTATGATGTTAATTAATTCCCATTTTTCATTGAGTCTGAAATGCTCTTATGTTGACCTTTCTTGATTGAACCACAATGTCAACTAAAGACAACACACGCCCTAAACACACTGCCAAACCTGGCTCTTGGGCATTGTAGGAGAGCATCATTTGCATGACTCATCACAATTCCAGAGAGCTTTAAATATCTGGGAAAATGTAAATCTTCAGAATCTGTGAAATAGAGCACTATTTTCCTCTTTAAATCAACTAATTTATTTTACTTAATAAGTCTCTTTTTAAAAGGAAACTCCCTGGAAACTAGTATAACTGACAAATTTAAAAAAAAAAAAAACAGCTGTGTAATAAATACAATAAAAAAGGAATAGATTTAAAATCTAGCTAACATAATCAATCATGGCATATATATATATATATATATATATATATATATATATATATATATATATCCTCTATATTTATATATTTATATTAATTCATATTATATTATATGTTTAAGTCAGTTTTTTTGTTTGTTTGTTTTGTTTTGTGTTTTTGCTGCTGTGACTAAAGGACCCAACCAGCACAACTGTAGAGGAGGAAGTTTATTTGAGGGCTCAGGGTATCAGAGGTCTTAGCTCCATTCCTCAGGGCTCCAAGTGAAGCTAAACGTCATGGCAGGAGAGTGTGGTGGAGGGAAGCAGCTCCTATCATGGTGATCAGAAAGCAGAGAGAGAGACTCCTCTCTCCAGACACAAAATATGTACCCCATAGCCACACCCCCAGTGAACCACTTCCTTGAGCCACACCTCACCGGCCTCCAGTTACCACTCAGTTAATCCCCTCAGGGGATTAATTCACTGATTGGGTTAAGACTCTCACAATCCAATCATTTCTGTCTGAACCTTCTTGCATTACCTCACATGTGAGCTTTTGGGGGACACCTCCAATCCAAACCATAACATATATTTATATATGATGTATAAGTAAATATATTTGTATATTATATTTAATACCCAAAAAATACCTAAGAAATAATTCTAGTTCCCGAGGTTTTGAGCCACTTGATTTATTAAAAAGAGAATATTAGCAGTTATAGAAGATTTAAAACATACTAGCACCAGAAAAGAAACTTTTTTCTCAACTGAATCAGAAAGACTTGGGAAGAAATTGAGAAGGGGATAATTTTCACTCTGCATGATTCAATGCTAAGTAATACCATGTTTGTTTGCCACCTAAAATACCCACTCCATACCAGTAGCCCCACAGCACCCCTCAATGAGTAAGATATACTGGAAAAAAACACCATTTATCCTTTTAGAATGCATTTATCATAATTAATAAACTAATTTTGGAAAGTAAAGCAAAGGACTCTAGGTAAAGGAACAGAGGAAAGGTGAGTTTGAGCAGATAAATAAGGAAGGAGAAGCCCAAGACATGGAGGTCCATCTCAGAGAAAGCAATCTGGGGAAAATGTCAGCGAGCCAGCAGGCAGTAGAATTGCCCCAGGCATGTGGGAAAGAGTGCTTCTAGGGTGTGGAAAAGGGAAATAACTAAGAGCAATTGGGAGGAATAAGAAACAAAACTTGCCACTTAACAATTTGGCATGATACCAGAATTACCATTGAAATGGGCGCCTATGTATCATTGACTTTTTTTTCTTATTGGAGCATCATAATCATACATAACAGGGAAGTTTATTGTGCCATATTTGTACATGCACATAACATAATTTGATCAATCTGGTTTTTGTGGGAATGTTGCTTTTCTACTGAGTCAAGATACAGAGGGTTCTACAAGAATTCAGGAAAACAGTGTACATATAATGGCCCTGGAATACGCTAAGGATTTGTGAGAAAACTAACCCTCAGTTCTGGTACTTCATCACTGTACCTTTTAGGTCTAATTCTCCTTAACACCAATATTTACCAACTCCCTCATGCTCCTCTCTGAAAAACAGGAGGAACATTCAACAAGAATGATTTTCACAATAATCCTTCTTACATATGAGCCACTTCTTTTAACCAGAGGATATGGCTACCTGGACAGAGATCCCTTAAGGCGGCATGACCTGGAAGTTGGTACCCCAACCAAAATGACAAAGGAATGGAGTCCTTAACTCTAAATCCTGGCCTTTGAACTTTCTCATATATTTTTTTGTTCCATTTGTCATTTTGTGGTTCTTTTCTTGAATCTAATCATCTCTTTTAATATATAACAACCAAAACTGGTAATTCCATTCTAAATGCTGGTTGATCAATGCCAAGTATTAGAGCACGTACTGTTGCCCTCTTCATGTCACACTCCTGTTAATACAACTCTCACTCATGTTCCCTTTTTTAAATAATAGCATTATCCGTTGCTGACTCATATTCAATTTATGGTTCACAATACTTCAGCCAATTCTTTTAGTACCTTGAATGCAAATCATAAGGACCTGCACATTTAGACGTGAATCTCATTTATTTAAATTATCTCCCTCCATGTCTTCTTTTTTCCTTTTCATTCTCCTAAAATATGCATTACCTATTTCCTGAGTGCCATTCACTTGATACTGGAGAAAAGTTTTTTGAAGAGACATCGACCGCCCTGTGACCTTTTGATGTCTTCAGAAGTCTCCTTCTTTTCTTTTTAATTAAAGGACAACACTCTGCTCTAGTCTTCTCTTGCTCCTGATACAGTGCGGGGGAAAAAAGAAGAAGAATGTTCTATTTTGCCTTTGGAAGTTGCATCTCATTTCCTGCTTTAGTAATTCTGGCCTTCCTTTTCTGAACCTTGCTACAGGTATTTGTCCTTGAAGTTTCAGCTTTCTCTAGACTTTGCTCTATTTCAGATGCTCATGTGGTGCTTTAATAAATCGATTAGATTTTTTTCCATCTTCCCAACTTTGTTAGGTATGTGTGTGTGAAACTGTTCTCCCCTTTTGCCCTTGACAAAGTTATAATAATGCACTTTGAGAAGTCTAATCTCATGCTTAAGCAATTAATTGACATGGAGATGTAAGAAAGATGCCCTATTGAGCAGAAATGATATCAAGAAAACATATCATTACAACCCTAAGAGTGAACCCCAAAGTAAACTATGGTCTTTGGGCAATAGTGATGGTGAGTGTAGGTTCATCAGTCATAATGAATGTACCACTTTGCTGGGGGTATTGGTGATGGGGGTGCTATTCATGTGTGGGTGCAGGGGACACACAGGAAGTTGATGCACCTTCCTCTTGCTTCCACTATGAAGCTAAAACTGCTCTAAAAAAATAAAGTCTATTATGACAATTTTTTAAAAAAAAGTCATGTTGTTGGGACCTTTTCTTCAACACTGAAGAATATATCATGACTTTTATTTGGAATATTTCTCCTTTAAATCTTCAGTGCTATGGGGCTGGGGATGTGGCTCAAGTGGTAGCGCGCTCGCCTGGCATGCGTGCGGCCAGGGTTCGATTCTCAGCACCACGTACAAAGAAAGATGTGGTGTCCGCCGATAACTAAAAAATAAATATTAAAAAATTCTCTCTCTCTCTCTCTCTCTCTCTCTCTCTCTCTCTCTCTCTCTCCTCTCTCACTCTCTCTTTTAAAAAAAAAAAATCTTCAGTGCTTTCCTTTACTAAAATGTCTCACAGGAGGATATTCTACATTATTTCCATTTACCCAATTGAGAATGTGTGCTTGCCAAGCCTTTTTCTGCTCTTAAACTGAATTCTTCTACTTGCAACCTGAGTCCATTTCTCTCTATAATGTCCACAGCAGGGTAAGAGTGAACACTACATTGCACTATTCTTCAGACACACCCACTGCCAATATTCTAGGACAAACCATCCAGACAGCAACAGTGGTTCCCAGTTGTTGACCTGCTTCTATCCTTACCCCACCTGCAATCTACACAGTAACAGAAAGATCCTTTAAAACATAAATTAGAGCATGTTGTTTCTTTGTTTTTCATGCTCTATCAGCTTCCCATCACACCATAACTAATGCCCAAACTACTTATCGTGGCCTAACAAGGACTTCCGCCCTCCAAAACCTAAGCACACTCCTCCTGCTTTTGCTGTCATGGACTGTGCTCATTTTGGTACCAAGGTCTTAGCACTTGCTGCCCCAGCCTGGAATACCTTCCTCTTCACATTGTTGTTTGCTTAAATGTCAGTCCTCATTACCTGCTTTATTTTTCTTCATTCCAATGACCAAAGTCACACATAACATTCATTGCACATGGATGCATTTGTTTAAAAAATCTCTCTACCAGGATGTAAGTTCTGTGCAGACAGGGATTGTGTCTGTTTTGTTTTCTCCTGTGTTTCCAGCAACTGAAACGATTGCCAGAATACAGCAAGTGCTCAAAAATAATTTTTGGAATGGTTAGTGATGAAACAAACAATCTCTGGTCTTTTTACCTAGTAAATCCTCACATTTCTTCAGACGCACAAATACACTCTGTGATGAAAACAGATGATTGGGACTCAGGTCTCTCTCCTCAGAAGTCCCATACAAAAGAAAGTACTTGACTTAATAATAAGAAAGCAGTCTGGAAGTTTCTATCAGAAAATACAATGCTAGATCACTCGTTGCAAGCTCAATGGGAAAAAAATAATTTGCAGCTTATCATTTGCAGAATAAATTTTTCTTCTGCTCACTGGTCTTTGCAAGGATCCAAAAGGACAGCACTGATCCGGGTTCAGGAGAGGTGAGAAACATTAAGGAATTAGTCATTCTGGGTTGAGTGGTAGAATCTAGGTGAACATGAGAAGTATGGTGAGGACCAAGAAAGAAGGCTAGAAGTAGGAAGCTACCGAGAGAAGATGGTCCTTCTGTTGTGTCCACAGTTCTATCTTCAGGGAATGAAAAGCTCAAATTATAAACGCTGGGTGAACCTCATTTGAAATCAGAACTGGTCTGGAGCAAAACTCTCATGAGGGAAATAATTGCCTATGATATCCAGAGATTGTTTCGTAAGCATTCTTGTTTTTCTTAATGGCTCAAATGTTAAAAGCATGCTTTGCCAAAGGAGAAAACCCCTTTTAACTTTCCCATTGCTTCATCGCCACTAAAAATAAAGATATGATCTATTTAGCAACTGTTCATTCATGCACTCCATTTTTTCGTTTTTAAGATGATCAATGAATATTTGTGGCTCGCTTACTATGTCCATGGTACTGAAGAAACAGCATTAATGGTGGTGAAAGATGTGATGTCCAACCTCACAGTCACAGAGATTGCAGGTGACTATATTAGTCGATCAAGCCTCAAACATAACTATTCTCTGATGCTAATGTTGAAAAGAAAGTTGATTTTGATTCAAGCATCCAGTAGCAGCCGAATACTCTAAAGGAAAATAATTTGGGCATTATTTGAGCATGCCACAGAGGAATGGTGGTTTTTTCAAGTATATTACAAAATAAACCTCTCCATTAAGTTTATTGTTACTAACTATGTTTGTCTCTATGTGAGAATTTGAACTGTTATTTCTTCATGAGGTGTTACTGGGTGTGGATCTTATAAATTGTCTAAGGACAGATACTGCCTTTTCCAATAACATTCCACCACTTAAGAAATTGTCTTTTCTCTCTTACTATACCTCATGTTAGAAAAGCACTGGACTTTGCTCAAATCCAAATAAGTTCTGTAACTGAAATTAATTACAGGATCCACATAAGGTGGACATGTGGTTTATGCTAAGAAACGCTTACTTGCCATTCTTTTCACACACACATTCAAAAACAAGCAGAACAGAAAAGAAAAATCTGAAGCCCTCAAGCATCCCAATTTCCCACCTTATGAGCCTCTGTTGTGGCAATAAGTATAAGGGCTTTCTCGGCCCCCACTTCAAACTCTGTCTACCATGCTTTTCTGCATGGCAAAATCTAGACAGATACAAATCACATTTCCCTGGCTCGTTTGAAGATGCACTTAGTCAAGACTTGAATTCAAGCCTGTGTCAAGAGGATTATTTTGCTGGTACAGATTCCAGAAGCAGATCATGGCTCTAGAGCTAGGATGCTGGAGCCAGCTTCCTGTTCCCTGGACTTTGACCCCAGGTGCCATGTTACCTGAGCTGTGCGTCTCATCACAGATAACATGACCCTGTAACCAACAGTGAGCCTGTGACCTGCTGATTTTCCAGCTTCCTGCCTGTGCCAACTCACAGCCCTCTGCCAGGCCAGTTTGGGTTGTCCTTTGGGTAGCTGCTGGGGGTCCAGCCTAGGCCTGCTCCTCCAGTCCTTCCACACTTCCTCCCCTCCCATGCTAAGCCCCTGCATAAAGAACTGAAGTGGTTTCTCCTGCGTGCAACTAAACGCTGACCCATAACCCCAACATGACCCAGGAGTTAACTGTCAAAGACAGACACCCCCTGCTTTTCAGTCTGTCTCTAAAAAGTCTTTCCTGTGTCTTATCTAAACAAGACATTGTGTGGTATTTTAAGGTTTTTATTTTATGCTACTTTAATGACTCCTTAAAAAGAACATAAAATTCCTTTTATGTCTCCTCGTCCTTTCTCCTCCTCCATTTTTAGTCAGCCTCCATTTCCTGGGTCATGGTAAGCTCCTTGAAGCAGGCCTGTTAATGCAAGGGTAATAAAAACAAGACGTGCCTGGAAAATATTGGAAGAGGGCTTGGTGGGGCAGGATGGAAGTAGGAAATTTCATTTTTACTTTAGTACAAAGTATTTTGTTAAAAAGAGAAAAAAGAAACTCTGCCCCCCAAAAACATCAAAATCTAGGATTCCTTACTTATTTTTAAAATAGAACACTAAAGATAATATAGTCAAGCTTTCCAAAGTTAACTAAAAGAATGAGATTCTTACTTCTTCTTTGCCTTTTTAAAGTCAATACCATCTTCCAACCTATAGAATAAAATTATAATAACAATGAGAATAGTTCCTATTTAGTGAGAGCTAATGTTATGTAACACTATATGACAGATGATTGTTATTATTAACAATTGTTTCCAGAACTCACTTTATCCCTGAGACATCATTTCCTTTCTATAGGTTAAAAAATAAAAACTTGAGGCACAGAGAGAACAAATAAATTGCTCAGGGTTTTAACTCTAACTCTAAAAATATTCCTTCTAGTACATTCATTCAGATCTTCGAACAAAATCTTTGAACACCCTGAAGGGACTTGGGAACCAGGGCAGGAGATACAGCTGTGTATCACAGTTCTACAGTAGGCCTACTTGTGGAAACAGAAGGGGCCAATTATGCCCACTGCCATTGCCTGGGGAAACCTCATGTGACCAGCTCTCAAAGCATTATCTCTTTCAAAGAAAACCTTGCTTTGGTTCTGGTCTTTTCACTTTTGCTTCCCATGCCTGAATTTGCGACTCAGCACTATTTATTAGCTATGTAACCTTGGGCAAGCTATTTAAACTCACTCTGCCTCAGTTTCCTCATCTTTCAAGTGAGCTTAATAAAGTTGACCTACCTTGCGGCTGGGGCTGCAGCTCAGTGGCAGAGCACTTGCCTAGCATGTGTGAGGCACTGGTTTGATCCTCAGCACCATATAAAAAATAAATTAATAAACAAAGATATTGTGTGTTCCTCTACAACTAAAAAAAAAAATTTAAATAAAGTTGGCCTACCCCAAACAAGTGATTATATGGATCAAATATCAGATTATAAATAAAGCACTTGGAAGAGTGCTGGCATAGAGTAACCATTCAGTAAGTGTTAGTTATGATTTTTGTCACCTTTCCTATAGTCATCACTCTAGTATCAGATGCCATTAGAAGCATGCAGAGTACTTATACTAGAGTATGTGAAAATCTCAGGGTATACTCTTTAATTTTAGTTTCTGGTATCCAAATCTGTGGGATGCTATAGTTCATTTTGATAGTCTACACTGATTTCTGTCTGCCCATATCACAAGCACTTTAGTTCATTCAGTTGGTCTCTCAAAAAATAAGTCCCTTTCTAACAGACTATGCTGTGCCACCCAAATTCCAACTTCAGGGAATGAGGGACCCTCCAACAACACTCAGCTCTCAGCTTCAGGGAACTGCCTTCAGCTGGCTGGAGACTGTCATCTCAACCAACGTCTTACCCCTTCCTGAGGTCAGCTCACACTCAATGACTCACTGATACAAAAGTACAACAATCTGGACTCTAGGCCCCAACTCAGACAACCCCATAAGGCTGTCCCAATTGCAAAATTCTCCCCAGGGTAAGCCATATCACAGCCCAACCCCTGTGTCTCCCCAACCCTTCCCCAGCAGGGGTTCAACTCCAAAGCATACTCTAATAAACTCCCTGCCTGCTAATTTTAGATTTAGAATCCACCTCCCAAATGCTGTGGTTTGAATGTTGGAAATTCCTAATCCCTGAAGCAGCAGGGTTGAGAGGTGGGACCATTATGAGGGATACAGGGATGCAGTTGAGTGGTAGAAAGCTTGCCTAGCATATGTGAGGCCCTGAGTTCAATTATCAGCACCAATAAAAAATAAAAATTAAAAAAGAGCTGATTATGAATTAATGAATGCCTGTATCTCAGGAGTGGGATAGCTATAAGGAGAGTAGTATCCTTATAAAAGATGAGATGGCCCCTCTTCTCTCTAGGATGCACTCTCTTACTCTTTCACCTTCTGCCATGGAGGGCACAGCAATTAGGCCTTTACCAGATGTGAATTTGGATTTCTCATCCTCTAGAACTTCCAAAACAATGAGTCAAATAAATTTTTTTTCTTTATGTATCACTCAAGCTCTGTTATTCTGTTCTAGCAGCAGAAAATTGACTAAGCCACAAGGAAACCCAACCTGCAACATCCATTCTGTAGGAGAGAAATTCAAGTTTGCTACGTGTCCAAACTGCTCTCTTCAAAGGTACCCAGCACAACTCCACTATACACATTGGGCACCTTCCAGGTTCCTGTGCACTCCCCATTGGTAGTATGACCTAGATTGAGTCTTACTGGTACAGTGGCTGTCACCAACTCCTTCCTAGCTCTTTGTTTTGTTTAACCTACCCATAGGTTTGTGAGAGCAGATTCTCAAATACTGTTCCTCCCAACACGTTATTCTGGCCTGACTTTGGGATTGGACTCAGGAAGCCTGGTTCCTTCTCCATGTCCCAGGAGGCTCCCCACCACCTTATGCAAATGGACTTCTGAGAGGCCCCCTGGACTTCAGCTAAGACACAAATGTTGTTCCTGGGATTTGCCAGTCCCTATGGTTTACCGTTAACTTTTTAGTGTCACTTTCTGGTAGGAACTAAGCATAAGTATTTGCCTTCTAAGCAGAAAAACGTCTAATTCAGCTTAGTCCTGAATAATTTTTAAAAGACAGAACAATTCCTGGTTCCCTTTGAAACCAGAAGAATAGTCTCAGCAGGAAAATTTGCCCACGTGAGGATAAATTCAGCACATTTACCATCCAACCTATGTACAATTTCCTGCTTCTTGATAAGGAGGACATGACACATTTGCTTTGCTGCCCTGGGCAGGCACTCCAAATGAGTCTCTCGCCTCCTTGAGCACAAACCCAGCCTTATTGTGTCTGCTTCTTCTTGTCATCACTGACAGAGCACTTGAGGAGGATTAATCCCCGACTTCAGGGTGACTTCACCAAGTAAGGAAAAGTCAGTGGAGCTGCCCCAGAAGAGGAGGTAGAGCAGAACCCTAGGAGGTGTGAGTATGTGGACAAGGGTGCTTTGACATTAAGGCTGGTCTCATTGTGGGTCACAATTTCATACTGTGCTGACAGCTGTCCATGGTTCTCATCCCCTGAGGACTCAGCAGACCCGACTCTCCATCCTGGTCCTCAGCCAATGAGAGCAGATAGCATGGTGTGTGTATATGTATACATGTGCTAATGGAGGAGAAGAGGCACTGTATCCCAGGGGAAACCCAGACCCTCTCCCAGAAAGAAAGCTTATTACTTCTGAAAGAAATCGTAGATCAGCCTTTTTTAACAGAGGTCAAATTTTAATCCTAAGAGATTTATCAAATGGGTGTGTTATGCTTTAAATCTGTGCATCAGCTAGAAAATAGTTCTCATAATTATAGTAAACATCAATAAAAGGATGAATTCAGTTCAGGGGAAAAAAACTACATAAACTGACAAGAGAAATACTCACACATGTTAATCCATAGAAGCAATTGAATGAAACGGCTATATTATGATTGATAATGATAATCTTTATAGCTCCTATGGACTGGGTAACTATGTTCCAAGTATTGTGTTAAATGACTTACAATATGTCATTTAATCCTGATGACTAAACTATAGTGAAGGGATTAAAGGCCTGGTTTATAGATAAGAAAAGAGACCTAGAGGGATTAAGGAGACCCTCCCCCTCCCCCACTCCAGCAGGAAACCCCACTAAAAAGTAGTAGGGAAAGGATTACAGTGCCAGGCTGATTCCTCCCTTCACCTCCATTCATTGGCCACTGGGTGCTTTTCATGTCTTCATGACACAAACCGAGACAGATGCCTTCAGTCAGCCATGTTTTCTCCTTCTCCTGTTAATAACTATAATCTGTGCCAGGTACTGCCCATTCTTCTTTTTTGGCGGGAGTGGGGCGGTACTGGGGATTGAACTCAGGGGCACTCAACCACTGAGCCACATTCCCAGCTCTACTTTTGTATTTTACTTAGAGACAGGGTCTTATTGATTTTCTTAGCACCCCTTGCTGTTGCTGAGGCTGGGTTTGAACCCACAATCCTCCTGTCTCAGCCTCCCAAGCCGCTGGGATTACAGTCATGTGCCACCATCCCTAGGGACTGCCCATTCTAAAAGTAAACCAGAGGACTACTTGCCTCCTGTCTGAAGACCCTCATTTGCCAGCCTGACTTCTCTGCAGAGAGGATGCCCATCTGGTCCCCTCCCCATTCTCTTCCCTCACATTCAAAGCCACTAGAACCTGGACTCATTCTCAGAAGTTGCAAGTACCTTTCCCAGGGGACTGCCAGAATTTGTTACTAAAGATGAATATATCAGAGTTTCCAACCCAATTTCATCTTCAAAGCTTTCCCCTATGCTCAAGATTTATCTTAAAGGCAGTGGATAAACTCATTCTGACTAAAGGACTTCCTTATGTATTTTTATCTTCTTAGATATACAATAAGCACTGAGCTACAGCCCAGCACCACATAAGGAAATTTTGGTCAAAGGTGAACTACATATATGCCAGTGGTCCCGTAAGACTGTATCGTCTGTTGATATCCTAGCCATCTTAGTTTGCATAAATACGCTCTAGGGTGTTTATACAATAATAAAATCACCTAACATTTCTCAAAACATATCCCTTCCATTGAGCAATGCGTGATTATATTTATATGGCATTTCTGAATGTCAGGTATTTTATTTTTAATTAAAAAAGGCATGTCTGGGCACAGCTCACCTCCATCCTGAACTGGCCATTCATTCCTCTTACTTCAGCCTGGGGAAGCACTTCTTTAGCACTTGGCTTGTGTTTCATCAACCTGCAGGGACCTGGGGATTAATTCGCCAGCTATTCCAAGTAGAAAGCTCATTGACAGCAAAGGGTTTGTTTTGTCATCTTCTGCTTTTGGAGGCCTTTGCACATAACGAGTTCTCAAAAAATAGACATTGAATTGAATTTTACCTTTAATTGACACAGAAACAAAATTTAATTTGGGCACTGAAAGTCTATGTCATAGGAACCCTGTAATTTGGGGCCTGTTTGCATCTCCAGAAAGTTCAGCCTCACCACCCCAGGGAAAAATATATTCATTTGTCCTTTTCCAAAAAAATATAAAATGAAACCTAACATGACAGATTTAGAGAAATTATCAGCTTCAAGATAAATTTAAAGAGGCAAGATCTTAGCCCTAAATATATTTTTTCTATGATCTCTGAAAGAGCCTTATAGTTACATCATAACAATTGAAAAATACCAGGGGAAGGGCCAAGAGGTGGCAGGAAGAAGCCAGACTCTCCCTGGGTATGTCATCTGGTAGGACCTCAATGTGAAGTGAACTAAACTGTACCTGTGTAATTTTAGCAGCCTACTCAGCACATGTTTTTAAAAGTCATTTTTTCTTAAGATCTAAAAGGTTAAGGAGAGGTCGTAGATTTGACTGGAGAGCCTAAAAGCCAGATATTATTTTTGAGAGACTCTAATAGCCTGGTGATCAGTTCAAGAAATCACAGTCATTCAAGATGATGTCTTACATGTACTGGCTTCTCTGTAAAATGAATTTACCTTTTCATTATTATTTACTGAGTGAGCCAGTATTTCATTTGTATGGATTTTATCCAGCAACTAGGGAGAAAAAACACAGAAAATCTAATAAAAAGATGAAGCTGCTGTACAATATTTGGAGTCTGTATCCAGGCTTTGGAGGTCACATTTCTGCCTTTTTTTATGATGTTCATTTTAGAAAATGAAAAAAAAAATGTATACATATGGAGATGCACCTTTTCTGAATTCCAATTGACAGTGAATTTGACCTGACAAGCGTAGAGATACACTTATCAGGAAAGACAGCAACAAAACTGTGGCAAAAATAAAATCGCAAGCTCATGAGCGAGTTGACCTCGTTGGTTTATCATTTGAGTAATGATGTAGAATCTCATCTGGCTGTCGCAGGCATCTCAGGGCTGCCATCCCGGGATGGGTGATGGGAGCAGGACTCAAGTTGAATTTGGCATGTTGTACCATTCCCCATGGAGAAAGCCGGATCCTAGAAAGCATGTTCATTAGCAAGTCACCTCTTCTTAAAAGGGTCAGTCGCTAGGTCCCCAACCCTTTCACTGCTCATTGTCCACTGTTAATTCCAGAGGGTAGGGAGCTTCACAAGCCTCCAGTGTGTAAAGTCATTGCATTATGCTACCAATGTCTTGTGCAATGATTTTCCAACCTGTGCACCCCTAAGAGTTGCAGAGTCACTGAGAAGCTCTATGACACTTAGATTTTTCCCAATTAATAGATACTAAAAATATAGTTACTATCGCACAAGCATTCTTAAACTTTCAGAACCAAAACAGAGCCCTCATACTCGAAAAGGTTAAGAACACCTGTCTAGTGAGAAAGATGTGAGTGGGAAGGTTCAAATTTATCCTGCCATAGATACTAACTAGCTTTTGGGTCTAAGCAAGTCATTTGTCTCCTTTATGCCTCAGTTTCTAAGTCACATAAAGGACAGGTGACAAGAAGCTCTTTGGGAAATTTTTTAAGTGTGTTTGAAGAGAGATGTTTGCAAACCATCTAGTTTTGTTTTGTTTTGTTTTGTTTTTGCTAATGACAATGACCCTGCATATCAAATTAGCAATATTCATTTCTTAAGTATCAAGTCTACCTGAAAGTATCATCCCAATCCCCAACTCACTAACTAGGGAATTTCATTCCAGTCCTCTTTCTGATTGTCAGTACTCCACCACATTGTGTTTTCTTATTTCTTTGGTTTCTTGTGAGGGGTATAAAGTTTATCTGTCAAACAACATGACTTACAGGGTCCAAATACATGAAGTGACGTGCCCTTTTTATCAGTGAAGCAGCTGGCGTCTGTACCACCCAGATCCAGAACCATGGAGGTAGCCCCAAACCTTACAGGTCCCACGAGAGAGAGTCCAGGGTCAGTCACTCAGTAATCACAGCCAGCTGAAGAAGAGGTCAAGCTGGACCCCAGGTCACTGGAATATCCAAGCAGGAGAGGGGTGGGCTTGTTTTCCACATTAGCTATTACAAAATCTCCAGGCCCGGTTTACCTGTGGCTGATTCCCCCTCACTTTCAAGCTCAAGTAAAATCCTAAATCTTCACTGGAGCTGAAAATCAAAATTCAAGTCAAAATCAACAGTAAAACCTGCAGTGATTCTGAACAACAGCAATGTCTGAAATAAAACAGCACCTGGCACTTTAAAGATAACTCACAGAAGCTCAATATTAAGAAACTATTTGAAGCAACAGCTCTGCAGCCCACCTCGATGGATATAAATAACATTACTGCTTCTATAAAATCGCATTAAAGAGGAAAAGTGGAATACGAAATGGTATTGATTGATTAGGACTCTATGAAATACTTATATGTACATTAGTAAAGAGAGGATTAAAATCCTTTCTTTGAATCATAAAAAGTGGCTTACCATTTATTATTTGTTGGCAAATTTGTTTATATTTGGAAGGAAATCAGAATGGGAGAAAGCAATGCACAGAAAAATTCAATATAAGTTTTAGTGAACCAGTTTTTTTAAAATGACTCCGATACTATCCCCATTAAATGTTCCCTTAGAAACCTCTGACATCCTCAGAGCCAAGTCTCCATAATTCACAGGCCATTTCACTATCTAAATCTGAGGGTCCATCATCCCCTTCCAACACCATCTTCGTCTTTGTTTTCCTTTGATCAGCCCAGACTAGAAGCTGCAGGTTGTCAGGGAACTTGAAGTGCAGCCCCACTGGAAATGGGGACGACCCCCCAAATGTTTGGTCAGATGGTATTATCCATCAGGACTGGAGGGACACAAAGCCAATCCAGGGCGGAGGCTCTCAGCTGTATGTTAATGCTGACCTTCTCTGAAGCAACATGCTCTCTCTAGCTTCCACACATGTCTAATCACTAGGGAGTTGTCTAGCTACACGAATTTTTCACATTTGTCAGCTAAATCAGCGCTCCAAATGCACAATGCAGCACTTAGAAACATTACGTGAATTTATTAAATTCTCTGGAGGACTTTGGGTCCATAAAGCAGTAAATTGATTACAGGCAACTGAGGCCATAATATTTTCATCAGCAACAAAAGCAGTCATGCTCCCATATTGTCCGTGGCATGTGAAGAGAAACGGGGGCTCACTTCACTTGAGCCAGCAGGCTGAGATTCACAGAGCAGATGAGAAGGCTCTGGAATGCGCCGACATGATGTGTCATTTAATCAGTGCCTTTTAGAGCTTTGGCTTTGGGGTACGCTACATAAAGGAAAACATGTCTCTTCCCATTCTCGATTGGCCTACAGATGCTTTCAGAATTAGCCCTTGAGACCATAGCTGCTCATTGACTTTACTATGAAATAGCCTATTGATATTGCTATCAAAATGATGGGCATTATTAGCAAGCCAAGAGGAGAGGAGGGTTAACAGTGATGACATAATTTTGATGGTGAACATTCTTCTCTGTGAGCTGGTGACCATGTAACTGACTCCCTATAACCCCTCCATAGAGGAAAGGGACAATCCTGATATTTTCTAGAATGTCTAACATGCAAGAAATTATTACATTTGCTTTCCCATGGGTTCTTCTATTTTAACCTGAAGAGCTGGGGGTTATAATTGCTGTTTTTAAAAGAGGAAAACCAGTCTAAGCATAGTTAAGTAATTTGCCCAAAATCACAGAGTTGAGAAATGCTTAAGTTTGGATCCCAATCAGGCCTGTGCATTTCCAAAGACACACTTATTCTGTGATCCCACTTCAAATTATTGGCTGTTCATTTCTTCTGAATCCTTTGGCTCTTCCAGAAAGGTAATTGGGCATCTTCCTTCTGCTCATGGGGAAACTTTGAGTAACCTAGTGTTTCTGGATGTTGAGGAAAGGGTACATCTTTTTTTTTTTTTTTTTTTTTTTTGAGAGAGAGAGAGAGAGAGAGAGAGAATCTTTTTTGTAGATGGACACAACACAATGTCTTTATTTTTATGTGGTGCTGAGAATCGAACCCAAGTCACGCCCATGCTAGGGGAGCACTCTACAGCTGAGCCACAATCCCAGCCCAAGAAAGGGTAAATCTAACGGCAATCCTGAGAGAGTTGGGTCACCAGAGGTGTCACCTCAGAGCCCTTCCACTAGGCCTTTGAAATTGCTTCTGATATCCTGGGAAAGGGAATGATTATCAAATTCAACTGTGGTGAAGTATAATATTTTTTAATTGATGACTAGATTTTGATAAATATCTAAAGTGACTATAGTTCTTCCCTCTACATTGAAGGGTACAGGCAACTTAACCAGAGTGTGGGTTAGTCCTCCTCCTCCATTACCTCCAGACTAAATGAGGTCTCTGTATTAGAGAAGTGGAGACCTGGCTACAGAGCAGTCTAGGGATTTAGGGAGCATTCTCCCCTCCATACACCAGAGCCTTTGAACCAACCCCCTTGGACTGTGATGGAGAAGTAGCAGAGTCTCCTTTTTTTTTTTTTTAAAGAGAGACAGAGAGAGAGAGAGAGAGAGAGAGAGAGAGAGAGAGAGAGAGAGAGAGAGAATCTTTTTAATATTTATTTTTTAGTTATTGGCAGACACAACATCTTTGTATGTGGTGCTGAGGATCGAACCTGGGCCGCACGCATGCCAGGCGATCGTGCTACCGCTTGAGCCACATCCCCAGCCCGCAGAGTCTCCTTAAGGCCTAAAAATCCTGAGCTAATTGTCAACATAGAAGGAAGGGTTCTGTTTTACCAACCTGTGGATTCTCAGTGCTTGGCAAACTGCCTGGTATACATAGACCCCAGTGAGTGTTTATTAGATTCAACTGAAATACTAAAAGATCTCAGCCATTTGTCAAGTTATAAATATTAGAGAATTGAGAATTACCTTGTGAGCCATTTTTAAATATGCTAATTTGTGAGCATAATTGTATTTCATATGTGGTGATTCACAAAGCTTAGGCCAGAACTTCCCAGTTCATCTTAAAGCTATTTACTCAAGCAACTCTGACTTTGTAGGAAAAACCATACAATATTTATTCTATCAGAATTATTCCCACAATCTGTGTCTATCCATAATAGTCTTTCCAAACTGGGATTATCCAAGCCATGCCAGGGAGTATAACCGTCTTGGAATTAGACATCATTTTGTGTATTTTTTCCTCCCCATATTATTGGCTGCAATTGCAGAAACTTCATCTTTCTCTAAGTTTTTTACTCACAAGAATGTTAGCTGAATTTTCCGCTTATGGCTTGTCTGATGCTAAAAATCTACCAGTCTTTCAGAAATTTATCTATTTTATTTTGAGAATAATGTTATGAACTCTATTTAAATAGCATCCAAACCCAGTTGCCAGTGCTGTGTGAAATAGCACCACCTACTGGCAACATTGTCACATTACACTGTCATGTTCTTTGCCCTGAAATCAGCCCAATATCCCTGAACTCTCTCCTGCTCAGAAACTTTCCCAAGTAACTTCACAAACACAGCAGACTAGAAAGATTTCAAATGCAATATTTTCTGTATTGGGAATTGAACTCATGGCCTCCTACATGCTGAGCAAGTGTCGTACCCCTGAACTACACCCTAAATTTCTTAATATATTTTGCCATCAGGAAGACGTCTACTCATTCACAGTTGTTGCTTATTAAAAAAAAAAAATATGACCTCCATATTTTTTCTTGGACCAAAAAGTTGCAAGAGGCAACCGTTTCCTTCAAGTCTAACACCAGTGTCCAGTGGGTCTCCACTAAGCGTTTCATGTTTTGGGTTATGTGGGCTCAGAAATATCATTCTACATATAGTAAAAGTATTTGTTCACAAAACAAGCTTTAATAATTGGGTGTTTTTCTACTGTGAACATTTATTTATTACTGATCAAAATATTCATTCAATAAATAGTAACAAGGCTTGGGGATACCACAGTGAGCCACCTAGATCCTGCCTGGAAAAGAATACACAACCCACATACAGTCATGAGATTTATGGTAGAAAAAACAAGGAGCTGTGGAACAAGCACACCCAACATAGTCAAGGGTGACTCAAAGACAGCCTTATATAAGCAGGCCGTCTTGGTGCCCCACCCAGGACCCCTCAACACACTGAAAGTCATTTGTAGCTTCACTAGATAGTTCTAGACACACTCATAGTTTTCTACATGAAGCACCTGCATTTCTCTGTGGGATGACACTTGCCAGCCACAAAATGCAGAAGCTAGAAGTTCCAGGGAATTAACAACCCCAAAGCAACCTTCAGCGGGGGAGAGATAGAGCTGGAGGATGAATGCCCCAGCTTTCCTGCCCCTCAGTAGATAATTCTGAAGTGTTTCCTACTGAGGCTCTTAAAAGGCCCCTGTGGAATGCGCACAATGTATGTTGACAGGACCATTATAATTCGAACATTTTTAACAAACAACATTTGTCTTTCCCACAAATATTGTGAAGCAATTAAGAAATAAGGCCAAAGAATAAGAAAGACAAGAGGCTGAATGTCACGTTGTTAATATTAAAGAATATGATTTATGACTTTAGGCAAGTGGATCACATTACATTCAACCCAAGAGTCAAAACATTTGTCTTTTGAGTAAAAAGTACCACTAAATGTCAGCAAGCCTCTGAAAAACAGGGCGTGTCCAGTGCTCTTACATCATGGAAGGTTGGAGTAGAATGGAAGCTTCCCATAGGCTTCCAAGAGAAAACAGTCACAGTCAGTACTTCCACATTCCTCAGGCAGATGAGTGATTCCTCCTCCATAGAGAAGCAAAGAAGGGGTGTAAGAAGGCCGAAAACGTTAGATGAGTGTGGTCCTTCCATGTGGACGGAAACCTCAACAGTGGGTTTCAGCACCAGTCTGTTACCACGTCAACACTAGGAAAGGAGGGTTTTGCTAGGCCAGTGATTCCTCACACCATCACTCAATGTAATAAGTGGAAATAAAATCTTTTAATTTCCACAGAGCATACATGCAGTTCTTACCACAATTACAGCTTCTTAATGCTCTCAACATTCATTCCAACTGGTCCTCTGTTAAGACCACAGTAATCAATTATAAGAACCGAGAATGATCATTCTATCAATAATTTGTATATTAATAAGTGGATTTTAACCATGTAGTACCCGTCTACTACCAAAGGCATTTAAGAAAAGCTTTGTCTTTTCATGATTTTGCTTTTAATGTTTGTTGAATCCTTGTTGTGTACTAATACCTTACACATTTATTTAATCCCCACAATAACTTTGACGTGAGTACCATATTATCCCTACTACTCAGATGAGAAAACAGACTCAGATTAAGAAACTTAATGAAGGTCACACCAAAATATAGAGAGAGAGAGAGAGAGAGAGAGAGAATGAAGCCAACACTCAAGCCTTGGTCAATCTTTTGCCTAAAGTCGTGCTCTTGCTGAGTATGGTGGTACAACCTGTAATCCCAGCTACACAGGAGGCCGAAGCAGGAGGATTCTCAAGTTTGAAAATCTGGGCAATGTAGTGAGACCCTGTCTCAAATGTTTTAAAAGGAGGCTGATGATGTAGCTCAATGATAGAGCCCTTACCTAGCGTGTAAGAGGTCTTAAATTCAATCCTGAGTACTGCAAAAAATAAAGTTCATGCTCTTAAGCCCTATCCAAGCCTAACCCTCTAATCATTTATCTAAACGGATGTCTTAAAATAAGTCATTCAGGGCCTGGGGTTGTGGCTCAGCGGTAGAGCACTCACATGTGCGAGCCCTGATTTGATCCTCAGCACCACATAAAAAATAAATAAATAAATAAAGGTGTTGACAACTACAATTAAAAAATAAATATTTTAAAAAATAAGTCATTCAATGCTTTGAATGAGAGATGTCAATAGGATAATGAGCTCTGAAACCAATTAATGAATAATGCAAATTGATTTAAATATTCTCCTTCATGATTAATTAGCCTTCAAGTGCCTAAACCAAATTTTACTTGGAACAAAAGTTCGAAAAAAACAAAGAAAAAAGTTTCCATTTTTTAGATAAAACTTTACTAAGTATCTTCCTATCTGAAATTAATCCTAGTAATACCTAACTCTTTGAGGCTCTATTTATACATATTCTCTGTATTAATAAGAATTTTTTTCCCTCCCCTGACCATCACTTTTTCTCTTTCTTTTTCTTATTATTTTTATTTTTCAGTACTGGAGATTGAACCCAGGGGTTCTCCACCACTAAAATAAATTCCCAACTCTTTCCATATTTTATTTTGAGACAGGGCTTCATTGGTGATCCTCCTGCCTCAGCCTCCTGAGCGCCTGGGATTCTAAGTATGCACCACCACCCCTGCATCTCAGATTGTCTTATTTCCACGATTTTAATTTTCCATAAGTACCACTTGTGAACTATGTTCAACTCTGTATAAATGCTACAGAGCATACTTGCAATTCATACTGCAATCACAGCTCCTTAATGCTGAGTATTATGATTATTTTCTTGTGTTTTAAATTCAGAGAAGTCAGAGACATATTCCTAGAACCTAAAAAGATACCTGAAAAAAAATAGGAACTCAAATGAGAGTTTATTTGAAGTAATGAATCAACTGAATGAATGCATGAGAAGGATTTGACTCACTAAATAGGACTTACAGAACTTGTCTCTTCTAAAGATAGACTGATTCAAGCCAACCTACTTTGTATCCAAGGTTTTGGTGTTTCATTTTGTTTTGTTTTTTCTTAATGGAGGTAGATTATAAGACCAAGAATATATATTACATCTGCACTTAGAAGGAAAGTGTGGCACCCAGCAATCCTGAAGTCTATGCTAAGTACATCCACTCAGTGTATTCTTGAGTTATCTCCTCCTGGGGAGGGGATGTGCTTTTGTGGGTTGTGTCATACTCAGGAAAGCTGTAGTATTTAGGCACTCTATGAGCTGCATGCTTGAGGAGAAGTGTGTGGATGCCTGGTGGCAGGGTTGTGAGATATGAAGGGTGTTTATTTGTCCAGCAAGCATGCCCCCTGCCATCACCCTTCCTAAGAACTCAAGCTGGCTGTCCATGGTGCCTCATTTCCCTTACTACATGTTTGGGACAAGGTTTGGCATATAACCCAGTCAGGTGGAAGTCTTTCTTTGAGATTCTTCTAACTGTAAATGAATCATAATATATGAATAATTATTTTAAATCTAAATTTTTAGCAACAATCTTCCATGAAGCAAGAGAGAATAAAAACAAACAGAGCCGGGCACCGTGGTGCACACCTGTGATTCCAGCAGCTCAGAAGACTAAGGCAGGAGGATTTTAAGTACAAAGCCAGTCTCAGCAAGTTAGCAAGACCCTAAGCAACTCAGTGAGATCCTGTCTCTAAGTAAGATACAAAAAGGACTAGGGATGTGGCTTAGTAGTTGAGTGACCCTGGGTTCAATCCCTAGTAACAAAAAAGAAAAAGAAAAACAGAGAGGATGGGTCCTGGTGACAGAGACCTGGATGTGGCTGCCAAGCCTTTGTCCCTCTATCAATCTCTTCAGGGAGATCTGTGGAGTAAAGGAAGGGGTTGGGAGAAGGAGGAGAGGAGGTAAAGGAGAGGTGGTGTGGATGAAATTGGCCAATCATACTGTTACGTTGTGTTTATGTACAAATATATAACCATGAACCCCACTGTCATATATAATGATAATGTGCCAATAAAAGAAAAAAAATCAACCCCTTCAGACCTATGAGATAACCCCTCTTGCTGAAACTAGTTTGAAGTAGGTTTTGTTTTCAAGTCCCGACAGTCCAAAAGCCCTCATAAACTTGTTAAGCACCATCTCTTAAGCTAACAGGTTGAATTTGATGCTTTCGTGATGCTGACCACAAGATGGAGCCGCAAGCATTCTTTCAAAGACTTCTTTCAAAGTCAATCTGCCACATTCTAATAGCTTATTTATGCCCCACACAGATCCTATTCGTCTGGGCTGCAAAATCCTTCCATTCCAGATGAGTCCATAGGCACTCTGGTAGTGACAATGTGCCTCCCAGAGCATCCTGGATGTGATGTTTTTCAGTTTATGATCAAATGCCAAAACAAACAAATGTGAAAAATTTTGGCCAATTCTTTCAGGAAAACAAAATCAACCTGCAAAAAAATGTTCAGGAAATTTTGTCATATTAAAATGTTCTTTGCCGGCTGGAATCACCAAGCTCCTATGATGCACCCACTCAAATAGCCTCATTAGCTTTCCTCTCTTCACGGCCAAACAGTTTTAAGTTATTTTTTAAGTTGTTCTCTCTGTTGACAACTTGTTTATGTCCCTGTCTCTAAACTGGACTTCGTGTTCACCAGTTGGCCTGGAAAGTCTCCTCAAAGCTTGCTTTCAGTTCTGTTACAAGCTATTGCACATAAATTCATACCAAAATATGCTACACTTTACAGGATTCTATCTCTGACTTGTGTTTTAATGTATGTTTATAAAAATGGAAGGGCAAAGCCTCTTGAATAAAACACACAGTTCCTACTACTGTAATAAAACTTTTGTGAATTCTTTATGTGGAGAATCTCTCGCCTTTTGTTGCTTCTTTGGTAGCAAAACATCATTGTTATAATCTGATCACAGCCTATTATTTTCCTTTTGACAACTGGACACAATTTGTAATTATACAATTCATTTAATTATTGGTTTAATATTTTCTTCTTTACACTTATCTATCTCTATAAGGAAGCAACTATATCTATTTTGTACCACTATGTAGTTGGCACCTATAATATTGACTGGCACTCAGTAAGTATTTATGTAGGTCATTAGGAGAGTGTCACAAATATATCAATTTCCTGAATACAAAATGATTATAAAACAGGTGTGCTTTAATCAGTTTTTTCATTGCTGTGACCAACAGACCTGACAAGAAAATTTTTAGAGGAAGAAATTTATTGGGGGGCTCATGGTTTCAGAGGTCTCAGTCTATAGAAGGCCAGGTCCATTGCTCAGGGCCTAAGATGAGGCAGAATATCAAAGCAGACAGATGTGGTGAAGGAAAGCCACCCAGGACGTGATGATGAGGAAGTAGAGAAATACCTCTCCTCACCACAGACAAAATATATACCCCAAAGGCACATCCCCCACCACCCACCTCCTCCAGCCACTGCCTAACTGCCTACAGTACCACCCAGTTAATCCCTTTCTGCAAATTAACACATCCATTAGATTAAGGCTCTCATAACCCAATCATTTCACCTCTCAGCTTTCTTGCATTGTTTCATACATAAGCTTTTGGGGGACGTCTCATATCTAAACCTTAACAAGGTGAAATTATGTATCACAATACAATCTGTGTCCTGGCAAACAATAGGACACAAATCAGTTCCAGAGTCCACTCCTACCCAGGTTGGGAGAAAAGCCTTACTCCAAGAGCATAGGTTCTATACTAATCTCTGATATCCAACCCATTTCCAGCACATCCTCTCCTCTACCTAGTGAAGAGGCAGAAGTTCTATCTATTCCTGTCCTAGGTAGAGTTCTCCCTAAACTGACATGGCCATACGTGGATTATCTTAGTCTATTTTGTGCTACTATAACAGAATGCCATAGGCTGAATAATTTATAAATAATAGAAGTTTATTTGGTTCATGGTTCTGGAGACTGAGAAGTCCTGCCAAGGTGCCTGAATTCAGAAGGGTCTTTGTGCTGTGTCATTTCATGGTAGAAGGAGAAAGGATAAGAGAGGGCAGGGGTGAGGGAGGAAAGAAAGGGCTGAATTCACTCTTAAGATTACCAATGCATTTCCATGATAATAACATAAACCTTTCATGAAAGCAGAGCCCTCATGACCTAATCACCTCTCACCAGGCCCCATCTCCAAACATTGTTACATTGGGGATTAAGTCTCCAACACATGAATTTTGGGGGACACATTCAAACTACAGGTTGGATCAAAACTAATCTGGTCTTCCATCAGAAATCGGGCTCTTCCAACTCAGGAAGGTCCACTCTCTCATTCAGCACTTGCTCTACGTCAAGTCCTCTGCCAATCACCGCATAGTCATTGTCTCCTTCCCATGCCTGAGAATTCACTGGATGGGGTTCATTTTTCAGAAAAGTAAGAAGGCCTTAGAGAGGTTGATTTATTTGCCCACAGTCATACAGCTGTTAAGTGAAAAGCCAGTTTTCAACCCCATGCTGCTTGATGCTGGAGCCCAGGACAAAGGACAAAATAAATGATAAAAAGTAAGATACAACACTTGGTCTTGAGTTGCCAAGTCCACTAACAATACAAATCACTACCAGGCTGCACAGGTAGCCTACAGGGATTGTTCTGTCAGGCTAGGTACTAGGATTAATCTACTTGATAACCAGTCACTCATTCACAAGTTGTTTAATGCAAAGATCATTGAATTCAAGACTCGTCGGGCTGGGGATGTGGCTCAAGCGGTAGCGGGCTCGTCTGGCATGCGTGCGGCCCAGGTTCGATCCTCAGCACCACATACCAACAAAGATGTTGTGTCTGCTGATAACTAAAAATAAATAAATATTTTCTAAGAAAATGAATTCAAGACTCGTTCTAGCCTCAAACTTGCTGGATAATTTATAAATAATAGAAGTTTATTTGTTTATCTATTAGTTGTAAGTCCAGTGTTGGTTTCTATTTCCTATCTGAAGGATAAAATATAACGCCTGGTTAGCTTATCAGGCTACTATAAATTTTATAGGTTTGAAAACCATAGACTTGAACACTGTCAAATTAAGGTTAAAGGTTATTGTTAATGCCAATCTGAAGTCACCTTGAGTTTTCTCCCACTTTGGTTTTCAAACCTATTCATAAATAATTATAATCAGTCCACAAAAATTTAAGAAAGTAAGGTGTAATTGTGGCTCTGTGTGGGAAGGGAACTATGGAAAGAAAAGGAAAGAGATCAAGGCAACAGTGCAGTTCCATGCATGTTTAATTTATTAGCATGCTTCTCGACAACTGGGCTATAAATATTCTTCTTACATATTAAATAGTAAATGTTTGCATTATTTAATAAAGGAAGGTATTACTACAGAAAAACATCCATAAAGCAAGAGTTTAAATGTGCACTTTCTTCAAGGTAACTTTTGTGTTTGGGATTTTTTTTAATGGAAGAAACATGAAACCACACAGATGTTATGTGTAGAGATGGGGATAAAACATACTTAACCTATTGATTCCTCTACACCCAAATCTCAGCAAATTTCAACCTGAGAACAGAGTTTAGTATCCGCTTTCCATTGAAAAATCTGTCCCCTTTGGATTAGTTGGAAACCATTTCTTTTTCAAAAAAAAAAAAGAACTCTGATCTAGTCTAGAGAGAGCGAGCACATTTGTCATAACTGTAAATTTGTTTGAAGGAACAACTGGGCTTACACAGGCCATCTGGAAAAGACAAATGTTTCATAGAAGCATGTGGGAAATTTCACTGACAACATATGTAACCCAGTGAACTGCCTTTGGCATTGCCAAAAGGAGAAAATTCCATTACACACAAGGAAGGTATTTCAACAATCACCTCAAAATAAATACACATCAATCTTTTTAACTTAACTGAAACATATGTAAGGTGTAGCTATGTCTCCCTCCCCCCATGTACTGGCAACTAAATATGCAGCCTCTGCAGGGAGAAGCATTTGGTTCAATTCCACAGGGACACCCTTGAAACTGCGGCATTCATCTGCTCACGTTTAAAGAAGTGCTTCTCCCTGCAGCTCTCCTGCCTTTGCTCTCTTCCCACTTGTTTTAGTCAGCTATTTCACCGCAGTGACTAAAAGACCCAACCAGAACAATTATAGAGAAGGAAAAGTTTATTTAAGGGCTCAGGGTTTCAGAGGTCTTAGTCCACAGAAGGCCGGCTCTATTCCTCAGGGCTTGAGGTGAGGCAGGACATCATGGTGGGAGACTGTGGCAGAGGAGAGCGGCTCACATGATCAAGAGAAAGAGGTCTCCACTTGCTAGATACAAATATATACCCCAAAGCCACACCCCAATTCCCACCTCATCCAGCCACACCCTACCATGTCAGCTACCACTCAGTTAATCCCTATCAGGGGATTAATTCACTGATCAGATTAAGATTCTCACAATCCAATTGTTTCTCCTCTGAACCTTGTTGCATTTTCTCACATGTGAGCTTTTGGTAGATACCTCACATCCAAACCATAACATCACCCTCCTGAAGCCTTGGCATGACATTGTGAAAGATGTCCTGGAAGAGAATTAGGGAGGAGGTGGAAAGTTGTAGTGCTGCCCCTGTCACTAATTTGCAGAGTGGCCTCAAACAAGCCAGATAACCATTCTGTTTAGTATTATCACCTATAAAATGAAGAAATAAGTCCTTCTAGTTAACATGGCCATGTTTTTGTGAAAATTCCATTAACACCTCATATTAGGATAATAGTTTACAGTGTGACAATTTGTTTTGAGTAGATTGTTTCATTCAATCACAATTTTATCCCCATTTTAGAAATAAGAAAATACATACTGTGCTAGAGAAATGGTAGTTACTACAATAAACCCCAAGACATCGGTGGCTTAACACAATAAGGCTTAGTTCTCACTCATGTAACAATGTGACGCACATGCTCCGGTGAGTGGGTGACATTTTTTGTGAGGTAATGAATGAGCCCAAGTTCTTGCTATCTTGTGGCTCCACAAAGCCCTTAAGCCCTGGAGCCTTCAGCCTCCAGCTGGAAGACAGGAAGAGAGGATAGAAAAAAAAAAACACACACACACACCTACCTCTTTACCTCCTCTTACTGGAAGTGATCTAAAATGTCTTCCAATCACAACTTCCTGGTAAGAACCATTCAATGACTCCATTCAGACCACAAAGGGGCACTGGGAAATGTAGCCCCTGGCTGGGCAGGTGCTTCCCAGTGACAACACTATTGCGTCGAAGAGGAAGCATAACTTTCTAATGAACAGCTCATTGTCTCTGCCATGACACAGTGGTTATGCCATTACCTCAAGGTTACAACACTAGTAGATAAAGGTTTTAGTCATCCATTTCTGCATAGCAAATTATCATAAGTGCACTCACTTAAAATGGCATTCATTTGTTTTCTCATAGTTACTCTGGATCCAGTGTCTGGACATGGATGAGCTGGCTGGGTTCTCTGCTTCAGAGTCTCACAAAGCTGTAGTTCATGGCAGCTTCAGGCTTAGAAAATAATAGTTCAACAACTGTTATAATCTGTAAGAAATGAAAAGATCTTCATACTAACTGTTTCAGGACGACAGAGAAGAATAGAGTGAAAAAGAGATTTTAATGGAAGAATCCAATCATGTAGAGGGCAGGAGAGAGGGCAAGGAAGACTCAGATGTTGCCAGCCATGTTGACAGACAGAAGTGATCAGAAGAACCTAAAGAGATAGAGTAGCAATAAAGTGAAGGTGCAACTAGAACTCTGCACAGACCACTTGAGATAAAGAAGAATAACAATGCAGAGTAGCATGAAATTCAGAAACTACAACAAGGAAATAAATGTATACCAGTTGTGAACCCATTTCTAACTTTGTCTCTATAGACCTCACTTTTCCTCACCTGAAATGATTCTTACTTTGCAGGATAAGAGCTGACGGTACAAAGAATTAACAGTAGCAATTACACTTAATTTTGCATGTGAAAAGAAGAGGAAAGGTATACCCAGCAGTTGGCTGCATGCCCACCTGTAGGCTCTACAGATTCACCTGTTCAAGTAACAGCAGGTGGAGTGTCTTTCTCTTCCAGGAAATTACATGAATCTATTAGCCTTAACAGAAAACCCAGTACTGAAAAATAAGCAAAGAGAATCCGTCTCCCTCATTTGAAATCAGAATTCTTGAAATGCCAACCACCTTTCCTGGCCACCTACAGAACTGTGACATATATGAGCTCATAGCAGGGACCTCATCCAATGTTCCCTGAAGAGCACTAGTAGCCAGCCACAGAAGCCTGGGCTCAAAACCTGACTCACCCAGTTATGTCCCTGGCCTGGCCCTATCTCAAGAGCTGAGTTCATCCAGCTCAAGACCAGAAAAAAAGTCTTCAAACAACCATAGCTAATGCCCAAGGTCACACCAGCAGACAACCTGAGGTTGCCCATGATAGGGAACCAGACAGGTGAGGTGCTCAACAAAAACAAACATTTATATCTGCCCAGTCATAGGGTTGACAGGAAAATTGCTTCCTTGGTGACCATTTATTCATCACAGGATGAATAAATGAATGAATGAATGAATATCCCCAAAGGTTTTGTTCAGAAAAATGGGCTATAGGACAGGGGAGTGATCCATGAAGTATGTTGAACCCTAGCCAGAAAATTCACTCTCTTAATTTTGTCAATAAATACAATGTGACAATAGTAGAACAAAACTGCTGAATTGGAATTTATTAGAATGTATAAGCCAAGTGCAGTGGTACACACCTGTAGTCCCAACTAGTCTGGAAACTGAGGCAGGAGGATCATTTGAGCCTCAGAATTCAAGGCCAGACTGGGCAACATAGAAAGACCCTGCCTCAGAAGAAAACTAAAGTGTAGACAGGAGAAACTTAAAGGTAAGACCATGTAGCAGTGGTTTGTAATTTCCTACTATACTATAAAGAAAAACTGCTATTATGACATGATTTACTTTCTTAGTAGAAGCTGAACTTTTGACCGAAGACTTCAGCTTATGTCTATCAAACTGAATTTTCTTCTAATAATGTAACCAACTATTCGATGAGACCATTTTAGGAGGAAATAAAATCAGTCCTATGAAATAAATATTTCTTGCACTAAAGCAAAACTGATAAGAATTCATAGATCTGCCAGGTGTGACAGTGCTCACCTGTAATCCCAACAACACAGGAGGCTCAGGCTACCCTCAGCTACTTAGCAAGGCCCTAAGCAACTTATTAAGACCCTGTCTCAAGTTTTTTAAAAAATAATAAAAATACAAAGGACTTACAATGTGGCTCAGTGGTAAAGCACTTCTGGGTTCAATCCCCAGTACCAAAAAAGATAAGAAAAGAATTCACAGATCTACTTGGAAAATCAGCGCTTAAAAAAAAAAATTCTAATTTGGAATATACTTCAGTGATTATTATGCTACAAGAGCTACAAGAGCTGAGTGACTTGTGCTGCCAAGACACATGACATTAATCCAAAATTACCTTCACACAGTCTTTAAAATAGCAAACCAAAAAGAACTAAGCACAAGCAACCTGAGCCAGACATGTGCTAAAGGAGTCACACTATAAATAGAAAAAAAAGGAGGATCAAGAGAAAACAAGGTCAAAGAAACAACCAAAACACTGCTCTTCAATTCAGACCAAGAGTGCCCTTCCCAGGGCAGAGTAACAAACCATTGCTTCTTGCATTGTTTGGCTGGGGGCTGCCATGGTTTATACTTGCTGGGTTCTGAGAGCAATTTTTTAGTAAGCAGCATTCCCTCTAACAACAGGGTAGGTTCACAGAGGAAATGCATTACTGCCACTTTTGCCTTCTAGTCTTTTCTGCAGAATTTGGTCTTCAGCATTGTGGAACCTTCAATGCCCAGTACTGCTAAATCCCTTTGAGTTTCTGGAAGAGTTAGTTTCCCCTTTCAGATTCAGCTGTGAGAGTGGTGTGAATCTCTTCGCCTTAACAGACCATCTAGTACTGAAGAATAAACAAAGAGGACCCAGTCTCCCTCATTTGAAATCAGAATTCTTGAAATGCCAACCACATTTCCTGGCCATTTATGGATCTGCGACAAACATGTGCTCATGTGAATCAATGCCAAAACAGCTACTCCATAGCATTAGACAAATTTGTACCTTTAATGGTGAGTGTGGGGATTTCCCTCAGCCTACCAGAGGAAGAAGAAGCTATACTCTAGCAGCGGAACATATTCAGGAACTCAAAAGTTCTGTTGTCCTGTCATTCATCCTGGGTTCAGGGAAAGTTCTAGAAAGTCATCCTCCACTCTCCACGAATTTGCAGTAACCCTCCCTGGCTGTCTGCCCTGGGATGGACCAGAGGATGGGTACTGTACAGCTGTTGGAATAATCCCTGCATCGCTGCAGCCTCCATTGGAAGAGACGATACCCCCACACTGGCTTCTCTGCACCTGAGAGGAAACTCCCAGAAGCTCCTGGGCACAATTACCTACCTCAACTAGACTTGGTCTTAATTAATATTCAATTTCATTTAATAGTTGATGTTCTTCAACAAATTACCCTCGGATATTTAGATTCTATAAACATTCTACAAAGTCTGTTGTGGGTGTTTTGTATTTAAACCATTAAAATTAGAGCCAGTGCAGTGGCACATACATGCCTGTCATCCCAGCAGTTCAGGAGGCTGAGGCAGGAAGATCATGAGTTCAAAGCCAGCCTCAGCAAAAGCAAGATGCTAAGCAACTTAGTGAGACCCTGTCTCTAAATAAAATACAAAAAAAGGCTGGGGATGTGGCTCAGTGACCCATTGCCTGAGTTCAATCCCCAAAACAACAACACACACACAAAAAAAAACTATAGCTAAAAAAATAGTTGTGTATGTGTGTGTGTGTGTGTGTGTGTACATATGTGCATAGATATATGTATGTGTAGGTATACAAATATGCATACTACAGACATACATATACACATATATACTGTACATGTAAATTTGCAAAATTTACATCTATTTTAGGACTGTTTCATTTATAACTGACTGTATCTGTAAACTCAATTTATTAATTTCAAACCCAACTTACTATCTAGCTTAATGGGAGAAAAGACTGTATTGATTATTCTGTCTTGAAAGTCAGGGTTTTCAGGTTTCAGGCATTGGGAGACTATCACCAGGAGACTCTCATTATCTCTCCCCGTTCCTCAGTGTTGGTCTCATCCTCAGAAGGTGCTTTTCCTATGGCAGCAAAGGTGACCCTCGGGATCTTTGTATCTGCATAGTTCTTAGCACATAGAATCTCAGAAGAATAACAACATCTTATTGGGGCAAAGCTAAGGTGGGCTCCACATGGTGGTAAGAAGGCCATCATGAGCGAGAGCAGTGTCAGGGCCTGTGCAGAGAATCTCCGTGGAGGAAGGCTGCCCAGTGCAGAGCACCAGAGCCCAAGCAGGTGAGGCAAGAGAATCTGCACTGAGTGATGAGGACATCTTTATTGGGAAGGCACAGCCTGACATGAGGACTGGTCTTTCCTGATCAGAGTAAGAAAAACATTCACGGAAGAGGTGGTTCAGCATGTGCAGACACTGAGTGAGGTGAAGCAGGTGCCCCAGGGAAGGAGGGTGGCCCGGGCAATGACGTTGTTTGTAAATAAATAACCATATCAAAGATGAGGAACTGGGTTCCTCACTGACTGATAAGGGACTTACAAAGGGAGAGAACTAATAGGTACCGGAGAACACTCATGGTTTTAAAAACAGATGCTAATATAGAGATGATAACCATTAATAAACATAGAGATGACAGATCAGAAAGAGATGTTGACAACAATAGATAGATGCAAATAGAAATGACTGACAAGATAGAGATCACAGTGACAGCTGGCACAGTGGCACACACTTGCAATCCCAGCAACTTGGGAAGCTGAGGGGGACGATCACAAGTTTGAAGCCCATCTTGTCATCTTAGCAAGACCCTGTCTCAAAATTTAAAAACAAAAATGAAAGAAGGACTGGAGATGTAGCTCAGTAGCAGAGCACCAAAGGTTCCAGCCTCAATACCAGAAAAAAAAGAGACAGAGATGTTAATGTTAAAGAGACAGATATGCACAACAGGTATAGATAATAAGTAAATAAACATTGTTGATAGATGATAGATAAGTAGACAAAATAGATATGTGTGTTTGTTTGTGTGTGTGTATACACACATGCACATATATTTCCAAACTCTGCCCACTGATAGTATATGGAAGTAGAAATACCCCAGAAGCAATACACACACTAGTATCCAAAGCTTGGCTTCTAATGATATTCACCACTGAAAGAAACAGGGGTCCCTAAGGCAACGATCAATTTGGGGGCTGGGGCAAAGAAAGTACAAGACCAGCATGAAACACATTTTTTCCCATATTTTTATATGGGTGCATTGTAATTGTACATAATGGTGGAATTTGTTGTTACATATTCTTACAGGCACACAATATAACAATATATTGGCAGTATCATTCCCCAGTATTTAACCATTTTCTTCCCTCCTCCCCCAGCCCTTGGTACCTCCTTTATTCTCTTGATGCCTTCAATTTTAAGAGCATGGAACATCTTGTGCATGAAAGAAAAGACCTAAAATAATGGGGATATGTCACAAGGACATGGAAACCAGTCCATGGGGGCTCCATAAGCCAAACTGGGGCAAATTTAACAACAAAATAAATAACAGTGGTAATGGATTTGGGGGTCTGTGGGGGGAGTAACCAGCAGTTGAACCCAGGCATGCTTAATCCCTGAGCCACATTCCCAGGCCTTTAAAAATTTTTTTTAGTTGTTGATAGACAGCATGCCTTTATTTTGTTTATTTTTTTATACTGTGCTAAGGATCAAACCCAGTGCCTCACATATGCTAAGCAAGCACTCTGCCACTGAGCTACAGCCCCAGCCCTCCCCAGCCCTCCCCAGTCCTTTTTATATTTCATTTTCAGAGAGGGTTTCACTGAGTTGCTTAGCATCTTGATAAGTTTCTGAGGCTTGCTTTGAACTTGCAATCCTCCTGCCTCAGCCTCTGGAGCCACTGGGATTATAGGTGTGCGCCACAGCACCTCACTTGGTGGTAATGGATTTTAATCCATTAAATAAAATTTTTAAAACCATAAGTCCATACTGTTATAAAATAAAATAAATTAATAAATTAAAAGTTTCCTTTTTTTTTTGGTACCAAGGATTTGAACCCAGGAGTGCTTAACCATGGAGCCATATCCCCAGCTTGCCCCCACCCACTATTTCTTTCTCTGTATAGATAGATAGATAGATAGATAGATAGATAAATAGATAGATATGTTTTTGTAAGAGATGGTCTCACTGAGTTGCTTAGGGCCTCGATAAGTTGGTGAGGCTGGGTTTGAACTCACGATCCTCTTGCCTCAGGCCCTGAATCTCTGGGATTACAAACATGCACCACTGTGTCAGGCAAATTAAAAATTTGATGGTATGCGTCCATAGTTTCAAGTATCTCCTTCCAAATGACTCATTAACAAGTGAAAAAGAAAAAGTTTCAGTGGCATAGCTCAGTAGTCACCACCTATTATAAGCTGAATTGTGTCCCCTAGAATTCATATGTTGAAGTCCTAACCCCTAGTACCTCAGACTGCCACGATATTTGGAGACAGGGCCTTTAAAGAGCTGATCAGGATAAAATGATAAAAGTAGGCTCTCATCCAATATGATCTGTGTCCTTACAAGAAAGGACATCAGGAAACACAGACCAGGGGAAAAGCATGTGAGCCAGGAGACATTCATCTAGGAGCCAAGGAGGAAGGCCTAAGAGGAACCAGCTCTGCCAACACCTGGATCTCAGACGTCCAGCCTCCAGGACTTTGAGGAAATAAGTTTTGGTGTTGAAGCCAGCCAGCCTGCGGTATTTTATTATGGCAGCCCACGCTGACCAATACCCCACCTTAATCAAATACTCAGAGTGAACATCCTCAGTGGTAGGCAAATCCAAGAGCAAATCCAGTAACAGCACCTCTTGTTCCTACCAAAGATGCACAGCCTGACTCTATCCAGGAGAACACACAGGAACATCCAAATTAAAGAAACTGCTAAAAATAGCTGCCCTGTAATTCTTAAAATCCTCAAAATCATGAAAGTCAAAGAAGGACTGAGAAATAATCACAAATGTACCTGATCTTTGACAAATGTTGATCAAACTTATAGTGTCATAGGAGATACATACAGCAAATATATAAACATTTAGGTATATGCATATCTAAATTTAGAAATAAATGCTAGTGGAAGAGAAGCAGAATAAGGGTTTAGGGAGTGAAAGGGGCTGCTGTTTTAGGTCAGATGACCAGGGAAGGCCTCTAAGGAGGGGATATTTGAGCAGAGAAATGAACAAAAAGGGAATTTTGCAAGTATCTAGATGATCATTCCCAGCTAAAGCAGCGAGTGTCAAGGTCCTGAGACAAGAATATATTTATTGGTTTGAAAAATGAACAAAAAGTTCACAATGACGACAGAGAGTGAGCCAGGGAAAGCATGATAGAAATCAGGCTGAAGGGGGCTGGGGTTGTGGCTCAGTGGTACAGTGCCCTGGGTTCGATCCTCAACACCACATAAAAATAAATAAATAAATAAATAAACAAACAAACAAACAAACAAAATAAAGATATCGTGTCCAACTACAACTAAAAAATAAATATTTTAAAAATAAAGAAAGAAGGCTGAAGGAATGACCTACAGTCAAATTGTATCAAGACTTCGAATATCAGAGAAAGGAATTTAATCTTGACCTTGAATGTCATAGGAAGCCACTGGAGAGTTTTGAAAGTGGAAGTGACATGATTCAATTTATGATTTTAAATTATCACATTAGCTGCTGCTTACCAAATAAACTCCTTTGGTAGCATAAGTGGAGGCAGGAAGATTAGCCCAGGGAGGTTTAGTGTGGCCCGGATGAGAAATGATAGGGGTAGTAATGGTAGAGGAGAAGGAAATGGTTCCAAAAACATGAACAAAGAATTCAGAGGCAAAAGGTCTATGACTATAAACAACGCTCTCCTATTCGTAAGTTTTTGTCTAAGGGCTGAGAGGAGGACAATGCATACACAGAACAGGGAATCCACTCACTTGCACTCTCCCTCACTATCAAAGAGCTCTTGTCGTATTGCTCAGCCATGAAGAAGAATGACTTTATGACATTTGCCAGTAGCTGGATGGATCTGGCGACTATCATGCTAACTGAAATAAGCCAATCCTGAAAAACGAAAAGCCGAATGTTCTCTCTGATGTGTGGATGCTAACATACAACAAGAGGGGAGAGAAAGAATAGAAGCTCAGTGGATCAGACAAAGGGGAATGAAGGAAGACAGAGGGGATGGGAATAGGAAAGACAATAGAACCAGTTAGGCATAACTTTCCTGTGTTCATAGATGAATATGCAACCAGTGTAACTCCACATCATGTACAACCACAAGGATGGGATCCTAATTAGAAAAAGTTATACTCCATGTGTGTATATATGTCAAAATATACTCTACAGTCAGGTATACATAAAATGAACAAATTTTTAAAGTGGAAAACAAAAAGAGCACTTTGTCTACAAAACACCTGTGGGGCCTCCCTTCCTTGACACTTCCAACCCCACATCAACCACTTCTGCACACACACAGCACTTTGTCTCTGGACCAAATGAAGGCTGCAAGCTTCCTCTTATGGTCATTGTTGTTTATTTTCTGCTTCCAGATTCCAGGCTCCCCACAGGGCAGATTCCTGTCTTGGTCAACATAAAATCTTAATACTAACAGAGCCAGAATTGTGGCGTGCATTGCATAAAATGGGTGAATGTCTAACCAGGTAACTATTAGATGTAAGCATTTTTCAAAGACAGGTATTAGACCAAGGAGTTTACTGGGTAAAGGTATGTTATCTCAAATATTTTCACTCTGTTGGTTAACCAAATTTCTGCAGAACCTATTAGATAAGACATTTCCAGGGTCATTTCTCTGCAGGACCCAAACAAGATTCTAGTTCTGAAGGAACAATTTTCAAACCTGCTCACAATCAGTGCTGAAAATTCCTTCCAGTTCGGAAGTTTGGCAGAGTTCACTTGTGCCTGACTGAGCAAGAACCCAATGTCAGGGCTGCCTGTATCAAAAGATAGTTGCTATAATAAACAGGTTTTCACTGGGCACAGAAGCCTTCAGAGAGATTAGATTCCCTCCCTGCTCCTATTCACACATTTTGATCCATTCACACTCACTCTAGCTGTAAGGGGAATATACTCTTCAGCTAACTCTTCAGAAAGAGTGCCTAGGTCTTTTACTACCCCAGGCTTACAGGAAAAATTTAAAAATCCTCCATAAACTGTTTCATCTAAACATGATTGATTCCCTTGATTTTTCTTATTTTCCAATCTGCTGCAGGGTATTTCCACAAGTCTAAGGGCTTTGTCTATTTTTGACATTGTTGTGTCCATACTTTGTCATTTCTTTGTCATTGTTGACTTTATTTATATAGTCTGGAGCTCAGAGGGATCTGAAATATTTTACCTCACCAAAATAGGATACACATATGCTATCCTCAAAGCTCTCATTTTTTGGTTTGATTTATTTATTTTTTTATTTTTTGGAGTTTGTAGTTGGACACAATACCTTTATTTATGTATTTACTTATTTATATGTGGTGCTGAGGATCAAACCTAGGGCCTCAAGAGAGCTCTCTTAAGCATCTTTTCCAGATAGGGCCTAGGCCAGCAAGTAGTCAGAATTGCTATATTCCACTTACAACAGCAGGGGGCACCTATTACAGGGATTTAGGATACGTCCCCCCACCCAGCCCCATTTAAGGGTCATAAAAGACCTTGATGGGATCCTCACCCCAGGGCTATAACATGAGCTGCCAGAAAACTTACCACTTACCCAGAATGCCAAAAAAGGCACCCACCCTCAGAATCCATAAGCTGCCTTCTTGCCAAGGAGTCCAGGTATTCTCTACCAGTGCTAAAAATCTCACAGCTTTTCCTTGCTTGGTCCATATCTTCCTTATAAATCACTTCATCTGCCAGTGCAGTGGCACACACCTATAATCCCATGAATAGGGAGGCTGAGGCAGGAGGAACCACAAGTCCAAGGCCAGCCTCAGCAATTTGGTGAGTCCTTTAGCAACTTAGCACGAACCTGTCTCAAAATAAAAATTTTTAAAAGACTAGTATGTAGCTCCCATGGCAAATCGCTCCTGAATTCAATCCCTAGTGCCATCAAAATTTTCTTTTTTGAAAAAAAAAATTCATTTAATTTTTAAAAATCCAGAGAAATATTTAAATTACAAATAGTAATAACAATATATGAGAGTAAAAGCATTACTTTTTATATTAATAGAATGCCTTTAAACCAGGCACAGTGGTGCATGCCTGTAATCCCAGCAGCTCAGGAGGCTGAGGCAGGGGGAATCTCAAGTTCAAAGCCAGCCTTAGCAACTTAACTAGGCCCTAAGCAACTCAGTAAGACCCTGTCTCTTAAATAAACACAAAAAGGGCAGGGATGTGGCTCAGTGGTTAAACATCCCTGGGTTCAATCCCTGGTACCACCACCACCACCACCACAACAACAACAACAAAATGGCTTTAATCTAAAAACAATCAGAGAGGCTTTTAAAAAATTTACAATGGATAAAAGAAAATTCTGTGTACTTTTACAAACTAGAAAGAGTGAGGACTGCTCAAGCCAGGGTCTGAGGGAGATGAGGTCCCAGAGAGGAAAGCAGAGTAAGGGGCCAGCACTTGGCTTTTACCTTAGCACAATTGGCCAAACCAGGCAAACTTGAGTTTCTAGATCATTAAGAGCCTGAGGCAAAAAAGACAGACTGAAAGGCCAGTTTGAGGTGGGAAGCCCAAGACACTTCCTTTGACGGGGGACTCTCAAAGGACCATGAGAGAAGATCATCCACCCCCCACTTCAGACATGAGCACAGTAAATGGTTTGTCAGACCTTAGTGCTGAGTGAAAGGGAAAAATAATTTTCCTCTAAGGATTTAAAACCACTTGGCAATTAAAAAGAATAAACTACTTATAAACACAACATGGATTAACCTCAAAAACATTATGCAGAGAATTCAAAACCACAAGACAGCCTTTGTTTGGGTTTACAGGCTAAGTAAGGTCTCTCACATTTACATGGCCAAATAAACTTCAAGCCAATAATTTAGTTTAAAGTGAACCTGGGTGGATACTGACCTTGTGCTCACATGGGTGAACTATACAGGGTAAAGGGCCAGAGAGTAAATATTTGCAGTTTTGTGGGCCATAGGGCAACTGCACAACTTTGCTATTGTAAGGCAAAAGCAGGTAGAGATCTACATTGACAAATGGGTGCAGCTGTCTTCCAACAAAAGTTTATTTACAAAACAGGTGGAGGGCAGGATTGGGCCTATGGGCTGCAGTTTACCAATCCTTATTGTGGAATCCTGAGAGAAGAAGATAAAATTCCAAAAAAAAAAAAAAAAAAGACAACTGAGCATCATGAAAATACTCTAAACACACAAATAAATAAGACTCCATGACCAAGAAGCAACAGAAAAAAATTGACTCAAATCCTCCTCTGAAGACATTCTTTGGATTTGTTGGGAAAAAATAAAACTAATAAGCATAAATAACCTCAAAATTTATGAGCTAGGTGCGATGGTGCACACCTGTAATCCCAGTGGCTCAGGAGGCTGAGGCAGGAGGATCACAAATCCAAAGCCAGCTTCAGCAATTTAGCAAGGCCCTCAGCAACTCAATAAGTTCCTGTCTCTACATAAAATATAAAAAAGGCTAGGGATGTGGCTCATTAATCAAGTGCCCCTGGGTTCAATCCCTATTACCAAAAAAAAAAAAAAAAACCCAAAAAACTTGTGAATAAGCACATTTGAAAAAGAATCAAATGTTACTCCTAGAAATGAGAAATGAAAAACTAAAATAAGAAATTGAGTGAAGGGAGTTGGGGAAGCAGCTCAGTGGTAGAGCACTTGCCTAGCATGCCCAAGGCCCTAGGTTCAATCCCCAGCATCACCAAGGAAAAAAAAAAAGAAGAAATAAAGAAAGGAAGGAAGGAAGGAAGAAAGAAACTGAAGGATTGTATTGAAGGGTTGTAGGAGCAGAATCAATAAAATTAAAGAAAGAATTAATTAATCAAATTGTGGAACTAAAGATTGTCCAGAAAGAAGTGTAGACAGGCAAAGAAATGAGAACTATCAAGAAAAGTGATTAAGAGATATAAGATAGGGGCTGGGATTGTGGCTCAGCGGTAGAGCACTCGCCTAGCACGTCCGAGGCCCTGGGTTCGATTCTCAGCACCACATAAAAATAAATAAATAAAAAAGGTATTGTGTCTAACTACAATTAAAAAATAAATATTTTAAAAAAAGAGATATAGGATAGAGTGAGAAAGTAATGTCTGTCTTCTAAAAACAAAGGAAAGGGGGAAATAGGGCAAAAGACATTATGTAAGGGATATCTGAGAACTTTCTGTTCTTAATGAAAAATTCCAATCCACACATGAAAAGTCAAGTCGCAAGTAGACAATAACAAGAAACACATACCTATATACATCCCAGTGAAATGGTAAATTCCAAAACAATGACCTTGTGACGTGCCCTCAAAATGTTAGCTTCAAAGAAGTCATGAGGGGCTGGTAGCTGACTGCAGCTAGAAGACAATCTTCAATGTACATAGAGAAAATAAATAAATAAAAACTTCAATCTGAATATAAACTTCTATATCCAGGAAAAACTTTCAAGAATGGGTACAAAGTAAATGTACTTTCAGAAAGGAAAAAACAGGGGATTGGCTACCAGCAGACTGTCCCTAGAGAAAAGTGATCCCAGATGGAAAGATTAAATGTCCATCAGTCTTGGATTAATTGGAGACCACTAATATCCAATTTACATAAAGCAAATAAATGGAAGAAGTAATAAACCCAAGAGTTCAAGCAAGAGGGAGAAGTGGAAGAAAGCAGAGGCACAAAATAAGATGATAAAAGGGGGAAGAACCAAAGAGGAAGTAGTGAGATTCTGGGTAAACATTGACCATACCCAATGACGAGGATGATGACGTCGACAGGGGCAGTGTCAATTCCTGGGATTACAATTCATGATATCATAATATCACATACATTGAGGGAAGATGACTGAAATTCAAGTCCTAAGATCCTTATATTTTTCAGGAGAGTTAGGAAAATGATTGACTTTAGACTACAACAAGCATGCAAGTTGAAATTTTTAAAGTAATAGCACGATAAAAATAAGGCTATTAATCTCCAAGTCACATAGATAAAACAAGTGGAAGTTGTAATAAATTCAAAAGGGAAGAAGAAAAAAATAGAAGAGAAAGCACAAAATAAGATGATAAAATAAATCCAAATATGTTCTTATATTAGACTTCAATCTTGCTCTCTCACAACTGATGGGTTGTGTAAAATGGCACACCAGTTTTGAAAATGGTTCGATAGTGTCTATGTTAAAATTGGGTATGCTGATACCCTACCATGCAGCTATCCTAATGCCACTAAACAATAGACTAGAGAAACTCCTGTGAGCCTCCATCAAGAAACATACAGAAGCATGTTTACAAAACAGTTAGAAAAAAATCCTAAGGTCTGTCAAGATAATTAGAATAAGAAAATGACTTTTCCTGCCTTTGGGGATACAGTCAAGTTCTACTTATTAGCCTGGGTAATGAGTACACAGGTATTTGTTGTTACATTGCCCTTAAAGTGGACCTGCTTACTTTCACATACACTTTTGTATTTTCTATTTTCTTTTTTACCATCAATAAAAAGATAAGGGAAAATCAGATAACTATAAAAACTGCGAAGCCAATAAGTACCAGAGCCACAACTACAGCATGTTTTGACTATCCTATTACCTTCATCATTATTCAGAAAATGATAATACCAAATACTAATAGAATCCACTAGGAACATGTGTTAAAAATCAAAAGCAAATCAGGTATAATGCTGCAGGCCTGTAATCCCAACCTCTAGGGAGGCTGAAGAAGTCCAAGGCCAGCCCCCGCAGCAAATTAGCCAGAACGTGTCTCTAAAAAAAGGAGGGGGGTGCTGGGGATGTAACCCAGAGCACCCCTGTCAAAGCTTCTCCACTCATACTGCAAATAAAAAGAGCACACTTTTGTCAGCGTTATTATTAGGGACGCCAATCTACAGTACCAATCCCATACCCCAGACTTGCCCCTACCTCCCATCACAACCTACTCTGTCCAATCAGGAGGTGGTTTAGGTCAATAATAAGATATTTCAGAAACAAAGACTGAGAGCAGCTGTGACCCCGAGAGGCAGTCCTCATGACCACATACTATCTGTAATTACAAGAAACCAAGAAACATTATATGTTAAGGTATCATGCTCATGAAGAGGGTGGTCAGGCCACGAAGATGATGTGGACTATGGCTTGGGAAGTTGTTTATACAGGAAAACCTTCCCGGAGACTGTCCTTTGCACCCAACTGTCATTCAGGACCATTTCCCTGCGCTCTTGAGTGTATTTACTGCTTCACACATGGCTGCTCATCCAACCCCAGCATGTGCCATGGCATTTCAGAAGCCACTGGCACTCCTAAACCTTGTTGTGTGTACTTATGGCCTACAGCCAGGACAAAAAGTCAAAAAGAAGTCGGGGGCAGGAGGGTAATCTCAAGGCTCAGTTCATCAATCTATGCAAGGATTAGATGGAATGATGCTGATGAGATTTTTCTACCAAATCCTGTCTACCCTTGATATCTCACTATAATCATTGTCCTGAAAACTCAGGAATACTGAACTCTATAGACACAAGACTTCTAAAGTGGGAATCTTGAGCTAAATCTGATCAAGACTTGCTTTCCAGAAACATGTTTTCAGTAACATGACAATTGCAAGCAACTTGAAAATTCACTGTGTACATCAAAGACCTACAGGAAGAGAAAGTTCTGACCAAGCTAGCATCAGACTGCCCAATGAATACACAACAGCTTTGTTGTTTTCATGGTGCTTAGACACATCTTATCCATGTCCAAACAAAATACCATTAGCTATTTTATTAGCTTTTCTGAGAAGTGAACTAATAAAATAGATCTCTTAATTCAAGCTATATTGAATATGAAAAGAAGAAAAAGGAACTTTTCTGAGGGGAAAAAACAAATAAAACAAAGGGTCATCTCAACATATTTGAATTTGATGATTTCTGGTCAAGATCACCCCAACAGTTTGAAGAAGAGGCAACAGAGAAAGAGAGTGGGGATATGAGAACAGAAAGGTGCTGACCACAAGGAAAACCTGTTTACAAATTTTTCTTTGGGATCAAATCCTACTAGCTAGATGAGAAGAGTACACACTGATGGGGCCATGCCCCGCCTGCCTGGCTAGCCTTTTAGGTGTAATTGTCTGGGTTCACCTGCAAAATATCTTAAGTCTGGGACTTTGTTCAAGGGCAGAGTCCACAGGGCCAGACTCCAAATAAGTAAAAGGGGAAAAAAAAAAAAGACTAATGGCTGATGTTCTAGTTTCCTAAGTGTTCCACTCTGATAAAATCTGAGTATGTCACTGAAATGAAAACAATCCTTGTTTATAATAAGAAGGAATTTAATTCACTCAAAACCAGAAGGTAGAGGGGAGGAGGAAATAATGCAACACATGTTTAAAAATATAAAATTTATTTATGTTCATGGTAAGACAGTTCACATTCTGTACAAGGTTACCAGAAGAGATAATACTCAAGAGTTTACAGTGGTATTATATTGCTATCCAACATTGCTTATGCTATTTGAGTTAGGGAATGCTTATTTCCCCCCTTTAAAAATATTTAAGGCTCAGTTTCCAAAAGGTAATGATACCACTTGTTTTTCTGCTTAAAAGACCAGGAAGATCTGAGAATAAACCACTAAGGGTGGGAGGGTGAGGGGCGGCTTTCAATCATTCATCCTGAAGATACCCAATGTGACTTTTTTTTTTAAGGTTCCTTATATTTGCAAATGTGTTTGGTTACAAAAACAAACAAGTTGGTAGATGGAAGGGGATCTTTAGCATACACACAAGAAAAACTAACTAAGCTATTAATCACCATTGCTGGTTGAAATGTGTTGTGAGTCTCCTATACATAAATACACACACACCTTTACTTCCACTCAATTTTTCTTTGGTGAAGCTTACCAAATAGTATTACTGTCCCAACACACTAGTGAAAAAATAATTTATACTTCCTTTTGGCTTTCTGGTCAGGTCACCACAAAGTTGTCCTTCATCCTAAAATACAATGTTCCATTTTTCTTTTCAACTTTGCAGTAACACAGAACCCCAATGGTAACCTCACATTGTTGTGTGACCCCCATTGTGTAAGTGAGGAAAAGCAAATTGTGGACACAGATAGTTGGGATAATTTCCAAGAATTTGCCCTATGTACGAGGTTCTAATACTCCCTAGAAGCACTTGTCCCTATAAAAATATTTCATTCAATCACCAATGACACCATCATTTTACAAAAGGCAGAATCTGTTTTGCCTCAGTCAACCACCTTACAATTCATGAGGCTAGTGCTCCAACAGCCTCAGGAAAGCCACAACAGGTCACCTGTAGGTTCTGCCTCTGGCATAAAGAGGTAGAGACAATCATCCTGTAGAAAATATTAACAATAAACAAAACAAAATAATAAAATGAAACAAACCCCCCTCCCCAAAAAACACTTCACTTCTAAGGTAGTTCTGGGAAGCCGAGTTTATCTACAGGGTAGCATCAGGGGTGGCCTCAGTCTGATTCCGAGTTGGGAGATCCGTTGCCCACAATCATTTTGCTATAATTCTTCTGCTGCTCTTCCTTAAAGGTGTCCTTCACCTTTGCTCTCTTCAGCCCTCCATCCCTGGGAGAAGAAAGGTAAATTATGAAAGACATTCTCTGGTAATGATGTAGAAGGGTCACGTGTTAATATTGTATCATGGCACTTAGGCAACTGGTCAGCCAGGGGGCAAAGGGCCCTGGATCTGGAAGCAGGCAGACCACATTTCAGCCTCAATCTACCAATACACATTATTTTAAGGAAGGATGATCTCCCTAATGTTTGGTTAAAGTAAAGAAAGATACGTCCTCTACTTAGTTTCTTTTTAGAAGTTAGGGCTACTGCATTCAATATTTGAATTAAAACCTGGATTATGAAAGCCAGGATTTATTTCTCTATTTTTTTTCCTTAAGGAAAACAAATATTGTTTTTTCATCCACCTGTGTCTTACTGGAAAACTATACAAACATTTTAAAATATACCCACAATAAATGGTAAGAATGATGTGTATATGTGTGTAGATACACAAGTTAATCATTATTTAAATCTAATCCCATGTTTATTAAGATTTGTTCCTAGACAAACACTATATTTCTAGTATCTGCAATTTACCATGTTCCAAACAGACTTGGGCTAAAAACAACCAAATCATAAATTGCATCCCACGAGCAGTTAGTCTCTAAGAAAGCATCATCCCCTCATTCAGAGCCTGTGAATCTCCCCAGAGTGGTGAATCGCAGACCTGCCTGGGTTAAGAGGACTCTTCCTGCCTTTCCTTCTCTGGACTACTCAAAGAAACAACAAACTGAACAGCTGGGAAGAAACAGGGGGCCACCCTCTCCCTACGGTTCTAATTCTTAGATTTTAACTGTTCGGCACAGTGCAGACTGAGAGGCGCTTACTTTATACTGTGAATGTTTAATTTTTCACCCGGTTAGCATCAGTGTTTACCAAGGGCTTTCTGATGGTGATGAGTGATCACACGTTAGCTAATGAACTCGATGCCATGAGAACGGAACTTGACCTTCATGCAGACAACTGCCTGAGACCAGCACAAAGTTCTGGCTTGTAAAGTCAAACCTAAGGGACAGCCCACTAGCAAGCCCTCAATTTAAATGTAGACCACAGTCCACAAACTGCGCAGAGGGGTCAGTTGTGGGAAGTTTCCATGAAATGAAAAACATCTTTAGGTCCCCAGGATTGTCCATAAAGCCTTTTTTATCCAAATGAATCGCCTCTAGCTAATTCATAGCATTTGCATGAATTCTGAACAGTGTGAGCTAAGGAAGGGAAGGAGAGTCAAAAGGACCTTTCTCCTTCTGTGAGGTCCAGGATAAAAATGAGCAAAAATTTGAAGTTAGAGATGTTTGTCTATGAGAAGCCTGACATTATTTTTGTATACCTCTCCTTCCAAACACCCAAACACCCAGTAAACCTCACACTGCTCTAAGTACCCCAACCGTGAGGTGTTACCTCTAGAGACTTCAGTCTTCCTCTATTCCCATTTAAAATGGCAGTAAATTAGTTCTTAAGAAAAAAAAAAAAAAAGCAATAGCTATATGTAAGAACCAGTTTAAGATCACACAGCAGTTTTCATTCAATCTACAAAAAAATGTCAATTTAGCCAGGCATGGTGGTGCACACCTGTAATCCCAGCAACTTGGGAGGCTGAGGCAGGAGGATCATAGGTTTGGGGCCAGTCTCAGCAATTTAGCAAGGCCCTAAGCAACATCATGAGGCTCTGTCTCAAAATAAAAAATAAAAAGGGCTAGGCATATTGCTTAGTGGTTAGTGCTCCTGAATTCAATCCCTGCTACCAAAAAAAAAAAAAAAAAAAAAAAACTAGACAGAGCTTGTGTGCTCCCTTCCATCTCTCTCTCTCTCTCTCTCTCTCTCTCTCTCTCTCTCTCTCTCATTGCACAAAGAGGTCATGTCAGTGAGGGGAGAAAGCAGCCCTTTGCACCACAAAAGGAGACCCTCGCCAGAAATGGCCACATGGCAGCCTCCATAACTGTGAGAAAACTGAGTGCTATTTAAGACCCTCAGTCTATGGTATTTTGTTATGGCAGCCCAAGGTAACTAATATACTCAACTGTATTCAGTCATTCTCAAACAAACAAAAAATGAAAGCCATATAGTTACCCTAACTAAAATATCTCACTCATTTCCTTTCTTTCAAGTTTTTAAGTTTTTCTTTAATATAGTTATAAATGGAATTAAATATTAACAAGCTTGTCTGTAGCTCCTTGCCTCACCCTCAAATCCATTCTACATTTATTCTTCAGTAAAAGAACCCTACATTCTAGCTAAGGACATGGCCACCTACAACAAAGACTAAATTCCCCAACTTCCTTTGCAGCTGGGTATCAGCACCTAACTTGAGCCCTAGCCTACTGATACAAGCGTAAGTAGCAGGTCCAACTTCCAGCGTGTGCTCTTAAAGATGGGTGCATCCCTATTTTCAAATTTCTTCCTGATCGCCATTTGAGTATTCACTAGGTAGAGTTGGAGCAGTCATCTTAGACCATAAATTAGAAGCACTTCTTGAAGATGGTAGAGCCACACAGATTGAGCTGTTGTACCACCCAGGACTGCCCACATTTAAGTGAGAAAGATAAACTTCTATCTTAGTTAAGCCATTGTTATTTTGTATAAACCACAGTCACTTTTGGCTTAGCCTGTAGCTAACTGGCATAAATAAGTAACATCAACAGTGATTTTTTTAATTAAAAAAAAAATAATACTCTTGAAAAATTTCTTACCAGGGAAGTTCAGTCAATCCTCCTTGTACTGCAATAGCAGACTTAACCCTGTTAGCAAACTGGACTGCATCTTCTCCTTCCTGGTTGGGAAAAAAAAATCTTTTTTAAGTACACATTTAGGGTACAGAATTTTTAAATAACACCTTAAAATATCTCATAATCATTTATATTTGTTTTAAAATATAAGATTCATATTTCAGCTCAAATACTTTCTATTCTGAGTCAAGCATAACAAGTATCATTTATTCTATCAAGAAAATGCAGTGTTTTATTAATTTTTGAATCATGAGTATATCTTTAATATGTTTTTTATTAGTCTTACCCAAAATATAACATTCCATATTATCTGTAGGCTCAATCAACCAAAAGCAATTGTAAAGCTCTTACGGAAAAGAATCTCTCAATATAAACTGGCTTGAATTAAAGAGCACCAAACACAGTATTTTAAAAAAACAGCTAGGTGCAGTTGTGCACACCTATGGTCCCAGCGACTTCAGAGGCTGTGGTGAGAGGATTGCAAGTTGGAGGCCAGCCTCAGCAACTTTGCTAGGCCCTAAGCAACTTAGTGAAACACTGTCTCAAAATAAAACACAAAAAGGGCTGGGGATGTGACTCAGGGTACAGTACCCCTAGGTTCAGTCCCCATTACTCCCAGGAAGGAAGGAAGGAGGGAGGGAGGGGAAAGAAAGAAAAAAAAAACTAATTGCTGAGAAAGCAGAAAGGCATGATGAGAACGATGAAGACACCTGGGGTTTTTTTTTTTTTGCCTTTATCTGATTAGACAAAGCACCAAGACCAAGTGTTATCTAAGAAATACCTCTTTAGTCATGGGGGGCATGTACCACACATCACAGACGATGGCCCAACTGGTCATCATGCGAAGTAAGTAGCTCACCATGTTGTACTTACTGCTGTTCCAAAACGCATCCCCAAATTGAGGGTTATACTGAGAAAAAAGAAAGGAAAATACATCCCAGTTACAAACCAAATGGTGGCTTCTCTTATTCAACCCAACGTTTTTAAGGGCAGGACAAACAACTCTATCAGAACCCCACTTTCCTTCAATTCTTTTTGATAGAACAATCACAAAAAATTTACCAGGCCATCTAACACTCTGACTAAAGCAGACTAATTTTCTAAATAGAGTCCCAGAACACGGCAAAAAGAGGGTTATTTATGTGCCTATTAAACATCTGTCTCCATATGTAACGGGAAGGTCACTGAAAGCAGAGACAGTGTATGTTCTGATTAGCACTAAATCCTTAGCACTTAACATAGCTACACACACACACACAGGAACAGAGAAACAGAGCACGTGACAGCAAATGGGGCAGAGCGTAAAGAACTGATGAATCTGAGTATACCAGTTTCCTCATTCTTGAAAAATTTAGATTTGTAATTATATTAAAATAAAGTCATCCATCTAAGGCTTTTTAAAGAAATCTGTTTTAGCAGGGCACAGTGGTGCACACCTATAATCCCAGTGGCTTGGAAGGCTGAGGAAGGAAGATCACAAGATCAAAGCCAGCCTCAGCAACTTAGTGAGGCCCTAAGCAATTTTGCAAGAATCTGTCCCTAAATAAAATATAAAAAGGGTTGGAGATGTTGCTCAGTGGTTAAGCACTCCTGGGTTCAATCCCTGGTACTAAAACAAACAAACAAACAAAAAACATCTGTTTTACCTTAATTGCAACCGGATGTATGGTTCCTCCAATTTCAAAACTTCCCTTTTTAAACATCATGACTGAAGTATTATTGATGCAGGTTCCTGCAAGGGTGGATAGGAGCGAGGAAGTTAGACATCTTTTTAAATAAATTTTAAAATGAATTACTTAAAAAAAAATTTTAAGTTGGGTGCAGTGGTGCACACCTGTAATCCCAGCTGCTTGGGAGGGTGAAGCAGGAGGGCAGTGAGTTCAAAGCCAGTCTCAGTAAAAGTGAGGTGCTAAGCAACTTAGTGAGACCTGTCTCTAAATAAAATAGAAATTAGGCTTTGGGATATGGCTCAGGGTTGAGTGTCCCTGCCCCCTGAGTTCGATCCCTGGTATCCACCCCCACAAAATATTAAATATATATATATATGCGTGTGTGTGTGTGTGTGTGTGTGTGTGTGTGTGTGTATGTGTGTGAATGCTGTAGATGGACACATGGACACAATACCTTTATTTTATTCATATATTTGTTTTTTTTTATGTGGAGCTGAGGATTAAACCCAGTGTCTCACATGTGCTGGGCAAGCACTCTACCACTAAGGCACAACCTCAGCACCAAGGAATTACTTTTATATAAAATACTTTAAAATAGCAAATGACAGGCATTCTGATAACATTTCACAAATCCATCCCTGCTTAAAGGAGTAAATAAACTTAAACGCTAATAGTTCTAAGCAGATTCATAATAACAAACTTTTACTTTACTATTAAATATTTATAAGTACAACTTCTCTGCAACAGGTGACAACTTTGATACTTTTAAAATACCACCCTTAAAATGACAGATAATACAGATAATACCTTTCTAAGTTTATGACCCAGAAATATTTTTAAAATAAAAAAGGGATCCCCAGCAGCACAAAAAATAAATACAATAAAGTAAAAAAAAAGTAGCATGACTCCCATCAACTCAAAAGAAAGCAGAAAATGAATAGCTCCAAAGGTCATCCCATCCTAGACTGAGAATGCCAGTTCCAGAGTAACTATTCCTCACACTCCTGATCATTTGTTGTTATCAATGATAGTTTGGCAGGCAGTCTCTGCTCTTACCTTCAGGAAAGATTAATATGGGTAGTTTTTTCTTATCAGCAATGTGTTCTTTTAGTCTGCAGAGAAAAACAAGGAATCAAAATTTTATCTTTAAAAATGGAGTCCTTTTTGATATTCTTCACATTCTACTAGTGTGAATAAAATTATAAAGCAAAGAGGAGAAAGGAAATAAGAAATTAGGAAAGGAAACAAACTCAAGTTGTTCCCTTTCTTTAAAAGTGTAAGAAGATCTGCACTATTTCAATTTCTCTAATTTCAAAGTGAATGATTTTCAGTGCCTTTTGCCCACTATTAAAAAGCAACTCTAGGGGCTAGGGAGGTAGCTTAGAGGTAGAGCACTTGCCTAGCAAGTGTGAGGTCCTGGGTTCAATCCCCAGTGTGGCAGGGGTGGGAAGGTAGTGAACTCTAGACAGTCATGTGACAGGGGGTCACCATGTTATAGCTTTCTGTTCTTCTCCATGTACTTACATTTCTTTATCTGAAAATGGAAAGATTGATTGCTGGAACTATCTACATTATAGCAAGAGACTCCTTAAATGAGTCAGGCTGAACTTTTCTATGAAATTCATACCATAAAGCCGAGAGAGACTGACACCCTTCCAGGCTTAAAGCTTATCCTCTTTGTAATTGGCCCTGTATTCCCAACTCTGCTCATCAGAAGCTGGGAAAAGCTGAGGTACAGAGATCCGGCTGCCAGAGAGTCCCATTGCTAAATAATCTCAAGATAGGGAACACTTTCCAACCTGAAGCAGATTTCAACAAGTACTTTTCATTTAAGAGCATGGGCCACCTTTGTGTTTATGGGCGCAATGACCAGAAAGCCTTCAGTTAAAACCCTTGGGCAAAAAGCTGTTTCCCAGCCAAAGTTTCTGGTAGCTCCTTTCCAGCCCTAACCCCAGAGGTTCTTTCTTCTGCCTTTCCATAACGATCTTCTATATAGTTTGGATAAGTGCCCCCAAAGGCCCACATATGAAAGTTGGTAGCCAGTTTCTGGCATTATTGGGTAGAGGAATTTTTAGGAGGTGGGACTTAGCAGGAGGAAGTTAGGTCATTGGGGTCCCACTCTTGAAAGAGATCCTGGGACCCTGGCCTCTCCACTCCCTTTTGATTCCCAGCTGCCATGAAGTGAGCAGGTTTCTTCCGCCATGTGCTTCTGCCATGATGTACTGTGATGCCACAGACCCAAAGCAACAAGGCCAGAAACCTCCAAAACCATGAACCAAAATAAACCTTTTCTTTATTAAGTTGATTATCTCAGGGGTTTTGCCACAGTGAACTAACAAAAGATCATTAGCTCCTTCTATAGCTGGATTTAAGTACTAGCAGTCATTCAGCTAACAATCAATTATCTGTTTATTCAGGAAATAGGGATCAATTATTTTAACTTCAAGGAAGTAATTTTAAATTTTCAAAATTCAGTGACTGGACTGTTGTCAACATCAGTATAGTGACTATACCTAAGTCATGGAAAAATAGGCATAAGAGCTTTCTAATACCATCCTATATCTCACTGTGTCTACAGAATTTTTTTTTTTTTAAATCATGGTAAGTAAATCACCAGAAAAAAAAAAAAACTACAAATAGGGCTCTATATGTTTTAGTTTTGACCCATAGTGAGCTTTGTCTTCTTTGGCCAAAAGACCCAAATTCATCTGTTTTATGCTACCCAAATGAATACTGAGTCATCTCACTGCTTACCTCTTAGTAACCAGGTGTCGATCCTTCATTTCTGAGCGTTCAAACCAGACATGTGGACAAGCCTTTACCATAGCTCTCTGAATAATTCCCATCAGTCCACCATGAACCTGGCCAACCTAGAAGTGCCATGAGAAAAAATAATAGTAATAAAGTCAAAGCTATCCAAAGAAAGCTTTATTTACTTATTTATTTAGTTAACTACCAATACATTTCTATTTCCTGCTCAGAGAGGCAAGATTAGTTGCCTTCTACTGACTGAATTTTTTAGTGTGATCAAAGCATTTGTAAGGCCATATGTAAGCAAAAATATTCTTTATTAGCAGTTTTTAATTACAAGTCATGTTGCTACACCCTAGATATTCTCTAGTTTTCAAAAATAGAGGTGACTTCAACTTAGTCAAGATTAAAGAAATACAAATTAAAACTTTTCTGAAATACCATTTTAAGCCCCTCAAACTGACTAAGATTTAACAGCTTAACAGTTCACTTTGATGCAAGGCTATGGGAAACAGGCACTCACACTGCCCAGGGAAAGGAGAGAGGATTATAGCACCAATGGAAGAAATGTGGCAACATCTTCTGAGATCACATATTCATTTATCCTTCATGTTAATAATTCCTCTTCTAGGAATTCAACCTGAAGATACACATTCAACTAAATGAAAACACATATGCACTACCCATGTTGACAGCAGCATAGTTCACAATTGCCAAACTATGGAACCAGCCTATGTCTATCAACAGAGGAATGGAGAAAGAATATTCGGCACATATATACAATTAGGTTTTATTCTGTCAAAAAGAATGAAATTATGCCAGGCGTGATGGTGCACACCTGTAGTCCCAGCAACTCAGGAGGCTGAGGCAGAAGGATTACAAGTTCAAAGCCAGTCTCAGCAATTGAGCCAGGCACTAAGCAACTCAGTGAGACACTGTCTCTAAATTAAATATGAAAAAGGGCTTGGGATGTGGCTCAGTGGTTCAATCCCCGGTACCAAAAAAGAAAAGAAAAGAAATTATGTCATTTGCAGGAAAATGGATGGAACTTGAGAACATTACATTAAGCAAAATAAGCCAAACTTAAAAGGTTAAGTGTTGTATGTTTTTTTATCATATGTGGAGATTAAAGAGGAAAAGGGGTAAGAAAAGTTTGTGGCATGGGAAATCTCATGAAAAATAAAGGGAAATCAGTCAGATAGAAGAAAAGGACTAGGGCAGGCAAGAGGGAATACTGGGGAATGATACTGACCAAATTATTTTATTATTTTATATGCATGTACAAGTATGGAACAATAAATCCCACTATTATGTACAACCGTAATGATGCACTAATAAAAATATGGAAAAAGGGCTGGGGATATAGCTCAGTTGGTAGAGTGTTTGTCTTACATGCACAAGGCCGTGGCTGTAATTCTCAGACCACCAAAAAAAAAAAAAAAAAAGGAAAAAAGAAAAAGAAAATACATATGCAATAAATCACAGTATTACTTATTATTTTAAAACATTGGAAACTATCTAAATATAGGAATTTGATGAATAAACAATGATCTATACATACAGTAGAAAAACAGCAAAGTTGATCTCTATAACTGATAAAAAGTGGTTTCCAAGAGATAAGTGAAAAAGCAAAAGAACAAGTAAGTAACCTTTGGACTAAGACCAAAAAGGAAATGAGACATATGCTTTTACTTATCTCAACAAAAAGAAATACAGAAAGGATAACCAAGACCAATGAAATTGGGAACTTAAAAGGAAGAAAGTAGTCCAGGGATTTAAGTTAATGAAAGAAATAACAGAATTTAAAATGGAATATAATAATATAAGTAGTATGATGTATCACCATCATTATTCTGTAAGAATAAGAAGAAACTGGAAAAGTTGTTACTGGTTTGACAGAAACTAGGTATATGGAGGCATAGTATGTATAAGTTAATAAAATCTTTCTACATTTTCTGATTTTCCAAACATGTGAATGCATCATTTTCAAACTATACCAATAAATTAAGTTGGGGTGGGGGGGAGGAAGGAATGGGAGAGATGGACATGGAGGGGGTGACATGTCTCTGAGTATACCTTTTTTTATGGAGGCATGTTAATAGCCTACATGTTCAAAAAATAAATAAACCAATAAGGATTGGAATAACAAACTGAAAGCAAGCTAAAGGAAATGAACTCAATAATGTGTCAAATGAATGAAAGAACAGCACTGAAGGAAGAGGAACAATCCAAGACACTTACAAAGATTGTATCTGGTAACCTACCCTCCATCTTGGAAGGCATAGAAAGAATTGTAAAGCATAGGCTGGGGATGTGGCTCAATCGGTAGCGCGTTCGCCTGGCATGTGTGTGGCCTGGGTTCGATCCTCAGCACCACTTACAAAGATGTTGGTGTCCGCCAAAAAAAAAAAAACTAAAAAATGAATATTAAAAAATTCTCTCTCTCTTAAAAAAATTGTAAAACATCCTAAACTCTTCTTCTTTATTTTATTTATTTATTTTTTGGTTTATTGTAGTAAAATAATAAGCAATTCTGAAACTATTTAAATGGATTACGGGATTATGAAAATGAGTAAATATGTTGATATTGTAAGGAATTAGAGTTTTCACTATAAAAAAAGGGAAAGCAAGATAGAACCCTATAAACTAAATGTATTGGTATAGACTCAGATTTCCAATTTAAATTTAGAAACAAATATTAAATATAAATATATTTGTGCAAGGCACAGGAGCACATACTCGTCACTCTAGCTCTTTGGGAAGCTGAGGTAAGAAGATGGAAAGGCCAGCCTGGGCAACTTAGTAAGACCCTGTCTCAAAAATAAAAAATAAATTAATAAAAAGTAGGACTTGAGGCCAGGGTTGTAGCTCAGTGGTAGAGCACTTGCCTAGAATGCATGAGGCACTGGGTTCGATCCCCGGCATTACATAAAAAATAAATAAATAAACAAATAAAATAAAGGTATTGTGTCGATCTATAACTAAAAATCAAATCAAAAGTAGAACTGGGGGGAGCTGTGGCTCAGTGGTAGGCACTTGCATAGCACACAGGAGGCCCTGGGTTCAAACCCTAGCACTGAAAACAAATCAAAAAACAAACAAAAACTGTCTTCTATTATAAAAAGTGAAAATTAAAAAAAAAATGTTATTTATTCTTTTTAGTTATACATGACAGTAGAATGTATTTTGACATATTGTACATGCATGGAGTATATCTTCCCATTCTTGCGGTTGTACATGATGTACAGTTACACTGGTCGTATACTCTATATGAACAAAGGAGAGTTATGTCCGATTCATTCTACTGTCTTTCCTATTGTCATCCCCTCTCCCATCCTTTCATTCTCCTTAATCCAAAGTACTTCTATTCTTCCCCAACCCCTCTTATTGTGTGTTAGCATCCGCATATCAAACAGAATATTCAGCTTTTGGTTTTGGGAGATCGGCTTATTTTACTTAGCATGATACTCTTTAGTCCCATCCATTTACCAGCAAATGCCATAAAAAAATAAAAAAAATTTCTATGATATTAAATCAAGACAACGGGCTGGGGCTGGGGCTCAGTGGTAGTGCACTTGCCTGGCATGTGTGAGGCACTGGGTTCAATTCTCAGCACCACATATAAATAAATAAATAAAGATCTATCAACAACTAAAAATCAATTAGGAAAAAAGACAAATATTTTTCACCTTACAGTGAGATGGCTAGAACACAAGAACTCAAGTGATAAAGTAAATGAGGCATTACGAATATGAATATGTAAATGTATATAAAGGTATATGTAATATCCTTTATTATAACAACTTTTCTGTATGCTTAAAAATATTTATAGGGCTGGGGATGTGGCTCAAGCAGTAGCACGCTCGCCTGGCATGCGTGCGGCCCGGGTTCAATCCTCAGCACCACATACAAACAAAGATGTTGTGTCCGCCGAAAAACAAAAAATAAATATTAACATTCTCTCTCTCTCTCTCTCTCTCTCTCTCTCTCTCTCTCTCTAAAAAAAAAAAAATTTGCAATTTTTTTAGAAGGAAAAATAGTTTAGAAAAGTCATTCAGTGAAATAATGGATATGTTAATTAGCTTGATTTAAAGATTCCAAAGTATATGCGTACCAAACATCATTCTGTACACAATAAATTTATTTAGTTTTTGTCAACTAAAATGAATTAACTTAGTCCAGACTCAGTGGCACATGCCTGTAATCCCAGCAACTCAGGAGGCTAAGGCAGGAAGATCCCAAGTTCAAAACCAGCCTCAGCAAAAAGCAAGGCCCTAAGCAACTCGGCAAGACCCTGTCTCTAAATAAAATACAAAATAAGTCTGGGGATGTGGCTCAGTGGTCGAGTGTTCCTGAGTTCAATCCTTGGTACCAAAAAAGTAAATAAATAAATAAATAAGTTGATTTAAAAAACAACAAATCATTGAGAGAAAAATCTTTAATGTTCCTTTGATAAGTAGTTTATTTAGCCAGTTATGACTTCCTCAGGTCAGCAATACAATTTCCCTCAACTTCTGCCTTGTACCACCTCCAATTAAGTACCATTGGTCTTATATTTCTATCACTTGACCCCCTAGACAATTTGCAGTTGCAAATCTTTGCTTTGCTTAAACCTCACCCCCAACCCCAGTACTGAGGATTACACCCAGGGGATGCTCTACCACTGAGTTACATATATCCCCAGCCCTTTTTGTTTTTTATTTTGAGACAGCATTTCACTAAATTGCTGAGGTTTGCCTCAAACTTTCAATCCTCCTGTCTTAGCCTCCCAAGATGCTGAGATCACAGGTGTGCACCCTGTAGTTACAAAGCGTTTTTAAACCTTGGCTATTAATGGAATTACAGTTATTTATGATCAAAAAGTATGGATGGTACCAACAAAATTCTGAGGCCCTGAGTCACAAATGCATTATTCTCAACTTTGTTGATCAGGAAATAGAAGAAATATAGTCTCAGAAACACAAAATTATGATTAAGCAGTGCTAGTGTGATATGTCTCCCAGAAATCAATATTGGAAATTTAATTGCCAGTGTGACTGTATTAAGAGATGGGGCTTAAATGGGAGTGTCTAGATAAAATAAATAATAAAATAAATTAATGCCATTATAAAAAAGGCTCTCAAGAGCAGTCTGGTACATCTTGGCCCTCCCACTTCTACCATGTGATAACATTGGTGAAATATAATCCATCTGCTCTCTCTGAAGTCCAACCCACCAGCAAGAGAATATGAACAGATCCACCAGGACCTTTGTGCAAGCATTCTGTTCCACACTCCACCTCAGGTCATGGTTAACTACCATGAAGAAAAGCACATCTTCCATTATTGTCTAGAATTCATCTGACACGTAAAAGAGATGCAGGAACTCTCGACAAATATTTCATGGCAATAGAAAACAAATATTTGAAAAAAATGCCAGAATGTGGTTTTGTGCATCCCCATGAAAGGGTATTTTAAAGCCTGGTTTTACTGTGTGCTTTGTGGTTTGTTAGTAGGGTTGTTCTGTTTTCTTTCCCTTTCTTTTCTTTTGAGTCTGTGGATAAGATCTGAGAAAGATGATATAGTACAAATATTTGCCTTTCTTGCTAGAGCCTCATTAAAGAGTCAGATTTTTTTTAATTGCATATACATCCCTGAAGGAAGAAAGAACTAATTGACAGTCTAGGGGATTTGTACAACTCGAAGAAGAAAGACTCTAATGTTGCAAAGTGTTATTAAATATTGGCAGGGATTTTAGAACCAAAATGGAATCAATTTTACCAAGTCCTACCAAGTTGAAGTATGTCTACCTTTCAGTAAGTTAATTATTCACTACTTTAAATATTAATGTCTATTCTCCTTCTTTCCTTCCTTCCTTCCTCCTTCCCTCCCTTTCTTTCATTTCTTTCTTCAGGGGATTGAACTCTGGGGTGTTTTACCACTGAGCTACATCCCCAGCTCTTTTTATTGTTTATTTTGACACAGGGTCTCATTGAGTTGCTGAGGCTGGCCTCAACCTTGTGATCCTCCTCAACCTCCCCAAATCACTGGGATTACAAGTGGGTACCACCATGTCCAGTCTATTTTCTTTTTCTTGCACCATCTCTTCCTCATGTAAATCTAGAATGCTTTATACAACTGCAATAATATAACCCAAATTTCTAATAAGAGACTAACTTTCAAATTTATCAAAAAGGATAACAAATTTGAGCAAATCATAAAAGACACAACCACCAGAATTACCAATGGACTGCTCTTACCATAGCATAACATCCGTCTGTGGTCAAGATCAAAACATCTATTGGAGAGGTGTGGTTGGCAACGCAAATGCCTCCCTTCTGGGGTCTGTACTGCCTGCAATTAAAAACAATGGTAAGTACTAACCCTCAGAAAACAGCCATTGTTTTGCAGAAAAGCATGGAGAGGCTCATTTTTTAAAGTATACTTGGAGGTACAGGAACGACTATCTTAAAAGGTTATTTATAGGAAATAGGGTAAGGAGGCCTATGACTTTCCCTTTATAATTCCTAAATTTTTGCTTACTTAATTGAAAGTATTTTCATATGATTTTGATCTTCATAAATACCACTTTTACTGGCTTCATGGTGATTCAGAGAGTAAATCTTTACCCTGGCTTCCTCCCTCTTCTCCCACTACAGCAGAGGTCAGCAAACTTTTTTGATAAGAGACAAAGAGTAAATACTTCAGATTGTACAGGCCAAGCACTCCCTGCCACAATTACTCAGCTCTACTGTTGTGGCACAAAGGCCACATCAGATAATATGCAAATAAATGAGCATGGTCTGGGTTCCAATAAAGCTTTCTTTACAAAAGACAGAAAGAGTGTCAGATATGGCCTGTAGGCCCTAGAGTTAAATGAGAATTGACATCAATAAAGTAAAGTATTTTTGTCAGGCTTATTCATGGAAGAGGGAAACAAACACATAATGACTTTAGTATATTTTCCTTAAAATTAGGAGCACTTCTATGATAAGTTAGGATCACCTATCTATGTCATTAAAGCTCCTTTTCTGTAGAAGATGTCTCCTCTGATCACACTCTGTCAGAGATTTTCTTCTATTTCTCACCTTAAAACTCATAGCCCAATAGATAAATCACATAATTTAAAAAATTTTAAGGGGCCTTTATGTTAGTAACACATGGTAAAAATCAATTGGTTTTCTGAATGTTTCCCTTCTACAAATGAGTCAGAAAGACACCGCCAGCCAAAAAGAGATGTTTGCTCTAAAACTTTTAAAACAATGATTTTTTAATTAACTAAAATTGAATTCACAGAAATATAATTTAAAAGCAATTAGAATAATTATCATTTAGCTAATAGCCTTCCTTAGCTACCTTTATACTCTTTGTTTGGGGGTGAGGGAAGGAGAATGTAGTATTTTCTTTTAAGGATCAGTTATGGAATTTTAGAAGTGGCAAAACTAAAACCAAAAAGGGAGCCCTTGGATTCCAACAACATCAAAGCCTGTGAATTTCATTTTCTAAATCAGACAGAACTGGCTCAAAACTGGAAACTTATTATATAATAAACTTATTATATATACACAACCAGTCTCAGAGCTCCCATTTCTTCCATGTTAAAATGGGGTAACATGCCCATCCCATAGCGTTGACCTGTGAGAAGCACAGGGCCTGGCCTGAACTTCCTAACTGCACAGTTAGGACACTCACTTGTTATGATAATGGATGGTGCCAGAGAGAGATCTCACGCAGATGCGACAGCAAGTCAGATGTACCAGTTCACTCAGCCAGTTTTTGAGTCTGAAAGAATAAGAAGTCATTTTATTGTGCAGTAATGGGCTCTCCTAAGAAACAATACAAGAAAATCTTTAATGTGCTCATTCACAACAGCATCCTGTGTTCTATTCCATTGAAAAAGCACAGTACAATTCTTACAATCTCATTGATACATCTGGTATTAGATGGCAAAAGTTTACCAAGAAAATAGACAGAAACTTCAATGGAAAATAGCTCCCTCTCTCCTTTGAAGAAATTTCTTTTGATTTATATGGAAACACAATGGAAAAAAAATCAAAGAATGAGTATGAAGATGAAGTGAGCAGAATTCTAATAAATGGGCTGATATGATGAATTCAATGCAATATGTAGGCACTAAGCAAATACTGTCTGTGCGGACACAGCTGGGAAAAAGGAGAGTTATATTTTATGACTGGATGGAAGGAAACATTTCACCTGCCGTCTGGCAACTGCCCAACCAGTGTAGTTCCTATAACCAGCAAACTGATCCCAATAAAAGCCAGAGTAACCCTGAAAAAGAAAAGAAAAGAAAAATTAATGCAAAATTTGTCAAATAGTAGGTAAATAACCTAAGGGGAAATAATCTAAAGATTCATAAATAAAGTGTAAATGAATTGTAGAGCATCCTCATTATGAAATATAATATATCAGGCCGGGCATGGTGTTGCACACCAGCAATCCCAGTCACTTGGGAGGCCGAGGTGGAAGGGTTGCAAGTTTGAGGCCAACCTCAGCAATTTACTGAGGTCTTGTCTCAAAAAAAAAAAAAAAGGAGTGGGGATACAGTTCAGTGGTGACGTGCCCCTGGGCTCAATCCCCAGTACCAAAAAAAAAAAAGTTGATAAAACTAAAGATTATGACATGATTCTACTGAGTGTTGTGTGATACATTTTGAATGGAGAAAAGCAAAGTTTTGAAATAATTGTGTGGCATATGATACCACTTTCAAAGTAATAAGCATATATGTGTAACTAGTCTTTCTCTCTCTCTAGAGAGAGAGAGAGGCCTGAAAATTTCTTAACAAAACTAAAGTTCAATCTATGTAATCATTAAAGGGCTAGGATAGTTATGAAGCCTTTCTCATACTAACACCAAAACATGCCACTAGGTAGGAATCTTTTAATGCAAAGCTAACTATTGTCCCTTTGCATGGCTCAAGATGACTTAGAATTAGAAAACAAGGTGACTGATAATACCTCTAATCTCCATGTAGACATTTTCTCCTTTTTGAAAAGTGCTTGTTATGTACATTCTGATCACTTTAGCAAAGGAAATAGTTATTTCTAGAAATGCAAATAGAATTACTCAAAAAGATGAGGCTGAGATGTAAAATCCTTCTAAAGCAAATAGGATTTAGATTAAAAGTAAGAATCAATAGCTTAATGGCATTTTATTAATAAGATTCCTTAAACCATTTTACTTTGTCAGATGAGAAAGCAGGAACTTTAGATTATCTCACTGGCCTCTCAAATCGAACCAGAGGTCTGTTTGTATCTTCTAGTTTTCAAGAGAGCCTTCCCATGTTTTGCTGAATATATAAGGTATCAAAAACCTGATGGAAGGAAACGCCATTGCAGAAGGACCCTGTGGGTCTGGGAGCTACCCGAGGTCCAGGGTCAGCAATACCAAATCTCTCCAGGCTCAAGGTGGTTTGCTCCTTATTTGTATCTATCTATACCTCCTGACCAGATGTTGAGAGCACAAAATAGTTTATCTTAACCCATCTCAGATCTTACATTAGATGATGATAAAATAACAGCTAACACTATGTGCCAGGCAATATTCTAAGTACTTAACACATTTATCCATCCCAAAAACTCCATGAGGCAATAACATTATCAACATCTCTATTCAACAGATGAAGAAACTGAGGCAAAGAAAGGTTAAATAACTCACCTAAGGTTATAGAGCCAATGGACTGCAAAGCCAGAATTTCAACCCTAGCAGTTTGGCTCCATAATTCATGTTCCTAATGATTATGTTACTGTCTCTCACTAGCTTATCATTGTTATCATTATTTTTATTATTTAACAAATCAGTTTAGTATTATTTAATATAGAAAATTAGCTTAAGGCAGTAATATCAACCTGGTTGGGGAAACACCCTATCAACACATCTGAGCATGTACCCCTAGTATATTTAAGAATGACAATATATTCCACTAAACTGACATCATGCACATTATAAAATACCTGCAAATATGAAGAATGTAAAAAACTATATAAATTTTTTTAAATTTTATTTTCAGTCAGTTTCTCAACAAGTTTCTTCAGCTAGCTTTGAACTTGAGATCCTCCTACCTCAGCCCATCTGGTCGCTGTGCTACAGGTGCCACCAAGCCCAGTTTAAAGATATTTTTATTTTTTAAACATAGTATTTAAAATCATATATAAATATTAATGTAGAAAATGTTTTTCTCTCCACTCAAAATATTAATTATAAATAATAAATATTATCAATTATATTTTGAGTTTTAACTTATAATCTTTTTGAATGTTAACCTGTAACTACTTTGTAAAGGTGCTAAATCTTCTGAAGTCATGGTTTAACATCTTTTGACATAACAGTTTGAAGGTCATAATCAGATGCCATATTTTCATGTTAGTCACTAATATAGTAATGAAACCATTGTTTAATTATGCAAAACTTTTCAAATAATGTTTTTCATCTTTCCCTAATAAGAATCACTTCTTTTTACATATTAAATCAGAAAGGGTTGCATTATAATGTTGTCTAGCAATTGAGTTCAAAACAATTGAAATTGAATTATTTTTCCTAGATTAACAAGCCAGAAAATTCCTAACGTGAGCCAACATGAACATTCTCCTGGATAAGTTCAGATCAGTTATCTTCCAGTAAGACCAGACACAAATTTTCAGTTACAATCTGTTTAAGAGCTTTATTGAGATACAGATCACATACATATGATTCACACTTTTAAGTATCCAATTCAACAATTTGGGGCATAGTCACAGAGTTGTGCAACCGTCACAATTAATTTTAGTATAATTTGTTTTTTAAATGCTCAATTTGTCACATTTGCTTTTTCTACAAATCATTTACAGTGATTTGTACTCAGAGTAGGTACCAATTCTGCCATTTTCCTTTTATCCTGTATATTTACATTATAGGACTATCTAAAATCTGTGGTTTATTTACAAAAGTTTTCATGTCAATCAACTCTTTTGTGAGCACTAGTTTAATCTAAACTAGATAACAGAATCATAGCCACATTTGCTGAGCCTTCACAGCATAGTAAAATCTAACCAACAACAAATGAGGCATCTTAAGCACTCCATATCATAGAATTTCTCACCCTTCCCTCAGGTTACTTCAGATACACTGCCTGATCTATGAAAAAGAATATGCAAGAACTAATTCATATATCAAACTTTACTGAAATTTCACTTCTTTAAGTAAAATGGTAGCTCTAATAATAAAAAGAATAGAAGCTCCTAACAAAAATCCTAGTGTTTCCTTCCTGTGTGACAATGAATTGTCATGTGCATTCTCACAGCACATGAACCCCTCATAGGAAGCACTAGCTTAAGTTTTAAGCAAAATTGGCTGGGCATAGTGGCACACACCTGTAATCCTGGCAGCTTGGGAGGCTGAGGCAAGAGGATCACAAGTAAAAGTGAGGTCCTAAGCAACTCAGTGAGACCTTGTCTCTAAATAAATAGAAAATAGGGCTGAGGATGTGATTGAATGGTCGAGTGCCCCTAGTTCAATCCCTGGTACCCCCCTGCAAAAAAAAAAAAAAAATTTTTAAAGATTTAAGCATACTTGTATGTGACAAGTCAAGCATTATGGTGCACACTTGCAATACCAGTGACTAGGGAGGTTGAGGCAGGAGGATTGCAAGTTCCAGCAATTTAGTGAGGACCTAAGCAACTTAGGTACTCTGTCTCAAAAAATTAAAAAGGCCAAGGATGTGACAGTGGTTCGGTGTAGCACTCCTGTGTTCAATCCCTAGTACCACCAAAATGAAAAGTGTCTGCAAATCCCTGAAGTTCACTTTGTTATTACAGCTGAAGTGATTCCCAAAAGACTACTATGCTCCAGTGTTGAGACACTGAGAATATGAACAAAAGAAAACAGAAAGAACTTCTTGGAGATCAGCACTTGTCTATACTTAAGCAAGCCTTCCGCTGTAATAGATCTGAATGAGGCAAGTATAAGCCACCCTAGGGATGGTAAAGAGGTTTCAACTCTTGTGCCAATGTTAGTTGGCTGGCAGCAACTGCCTGGAAAGCTCTGTTGAGAGGATGCCAAGGCCATGTCCCAGAATATGAAGCAAGACCATCAACTGCAAGGCTGTGGCTGGTACGCATGCCTACTCTTGCCATCACCGTGCTAAACAGATTCTTGGCCACTGCTGCTTTACCCCACTGCCCAGGGTCTTCTACTCTTTTGTTCCACACTGTGAATCCAGTAAGCAGGCTTGAGGTTACCTCCTCATCACGAAGAACTCAAGCCTAGAAGCAGAAGGGTATCCAGGTAGGAAAATTGCCAATAAGGGAAATGAATGATCATAATGGAATTGGATGAATGGACTCACTCTTCCCAATGGCTCTGTGATAACCACTCTAGACTTTTTTCTTTCCTCAGTAGCTTTGAAGTACTACAGACTAGCAAAGAAAGGCAGTGGCTCTGGGTAGATGTTATATTTTGGTTGACACTCTGGTAAATATTGAACTATAAATCATCTCTCTTCATTCTAACTTCCCACCTTCCCTTTTCTAGCCATCCTCAAATTATCTATGACTGCAAAAACAAAGTGGATCCAGATTGTAAGCTAGATATTGAATTCTGAACACACACCTTCATCTAGAGAAAAAAAATGTGCAGAGGCCACATTCTGTGGCGTTTCTAAGTGGGAAGAGGTGGAATTAGTACCACAATATTCATAAGTGATGAAAAGAGAAAGGTGGACTGATTATATCAATGAATTATCAGGCAGGTGACTTACCTCAGAGGTAGTAGGACACAATAGCGTACTATGACGCCCAACACCCACACCATAGTGAGCCGAGGACTGATGTACTGGAAATTTATATTGGTTCTTGTGAGGAGATTCCATGACACTAGCTCCTCTGAGGAGAACCTCTGGGTCACTTCATCTTCTACAATGGCTTCCAATCCCTTCTTGGAGAAATAAAATACGTCAGACAGCTCAAAGTCCCTTCCTCGCAGACCAGAGAGCCCTTTTTCCATGGGTGACTCATCTCTTTGGATAATACCTTAAAAGAAAGCATCAGGATATGAGAAAATGCCGTAGGACAAAAGAACAACCAACCAAAGAGGCAATGTTAACTGTATAGAATAAAGAAAACAAGCTTAATGGGTGACATGAGACCAGCGATTGCAGTGGAAAGAGAGGTGAAATCAGTATCTGCATGAAATGGTCCTTATCCAATGACTTCAATTAACTATGGAGGAATTCTTGTTCTCCATAACCCTCTCCTCTTGATCTTCCTCTCTACACGACTCGCAAAAGAACTCATAGAAATAGTCTGCTCAGATAAAGATCTGAACAGTGTAAAAATAAAGACTTATGTCTTCCCAATAAAAGCCATAAAGTCAAAAACTAAGTAAAATGGTAAAAGGTGTTTACCACAAATGGCAAAGATAGATGTTTTTAATATATAAAAAGTATTTAATAAGAAAAGCCCAGGATCCTGCAGAAAAGTAAGCAAAGTTCATGAACTGATTTAATAGAAGCAACATAAATCACGAATAAATAAATCAAAACTCTTTGAAAGGCATTTGAATTAGACTGCAACTGACTGATTTACATTACCAAATCAGCAATATGTTTTGTTTCATAATGAAGTTCAATGTCAAATGATACAGGTACACATATATTCCACATGAGTTTAAAACTATTAGCAACCAGTTTCAAAGTTGGTTTGTCATGAAAAACTAAAAATAGTTTTGCTGATGATCAGTAATTCTAATTCTAGGAATTAATCATAAGAAATGTAGGAAAGAGTGTCCTTTGTGGTACTCTTCATTATAATCAATCCAGGCAATGATATCTAAGGCAGCTATTAATAAATCTTCTTATGCTAAGTGAAAAGAAGTGGAATCTTAAACTATAGTTTAACTCCATGAAACATATAAACATAGGAAAAGCATCAAGGAAAAAAAAAACATTAAGTGGCTATCTTTGGGCAATGGGATTAGATTTTCTTCTCAACAGTGATATTGTATTTTCCATAAAGAACACAATTCAGCTGGGTGCAGTGGCGCACACCTGTAGTTCCAGTGGCTCCAGAGGCTGAGACAGAGGATCCTGAGTTCAAAGCCAGCCTCAGCAAAAATGAGGCCCTAAGCAACTCAGTGAGACCCAGTCTCTAAATAAAATACAAAATAGGGCTGGGCAGTGGCTCAGTGGCCGACTGCCCCCTCCCCTGAGTTCAATCTCTGGTCATTACTCTCCCCCACAAAAAAAGAACACAATTCAAAGATTTTTAAAGCAGCATTAGTTTTTTTGTAAATTAAAAAAATGACTACTGCCATCCAGCTCTAAGGACTCAATATGAATATAAGTGAGAAGACCTTCAAAGAAGAAAGAGTCACTATGTACACAGTACCTAACATGACTACCCCTTTGTTCCTCTGGGGTGTGTCACAGAGGAATTTACTCCCTACATTATGCTACAAAGAAAAATCTTTCCTTTTGAAGTGGAGATGAAGATATTAAATCCCTGAAAGGAGATCCCCTTTGATTTTCTCATTTTCCAGTTTACCAGGAAATCAATGAGCAGAACTGAGAGCCCTGTATTATCAAGCCCCTGGAGACTGATCTGATATATGCATCAATAGAAAGAATTGGAAATCTTCTTTCTTTTTTTTTTTCTATGAAATGGCAGCATGATGCACTGGAGGAAAAAGGACAGAGGACTTGGACCAGCTCCACCATGGGTGTCTTTTTTTTAAATAAAGGAGTGGGAAATTTTTTTAGTTTCCTAATAGGGTTGACATTTTGTGATTTTTAGGTTTCGGGTTTTCTTGGAGGGAGAGGGGTTGTTGCCCCACATGCAAAGCTAACATCTAATCATTTTAAGATTTAGAATAATAAATTCTTCAATGATCATTAGGCTATCTTTTTCAGGAGTCAGTTCTAAGTTGGTTAACCTTTCTTCATCTTTAATTAGTATTAGAAGGTGGACCAAGATAGTGTCCCTGATGAATTACCCTCTTACTTTATGGACATTGCAGTACTGCTCAGAGTAGATTATTCAATCCAAGTACTGACCAATACCTAATAGTGCAAAAGTTTCATTATTTAGCAATATCAATGTTTTTAAATATCTACAAGTAGGAGAGAAGAGCAAGTTTTTCATTAAGTCTGAATGAAATACATTAGGGACAGAGGACAGACTTTCTAAACATATTCTTCTTTAGAAGAGTCAGTGATAAGAATGCAACTTCAAGTTGCTTCACATTATTTACCTGAGTTACAAGAGAACAGATCTATAAACAGAAGCCAGTCCCCAGGCCTCCACACACTTGATGTGCAATATTTTCTCTGCCCCCTGACCTAGTTTATTCTGTGTAACTCAAATACATGTAACTCACTTTTATATTTTAGTTTAGCATTTTTCAAAAATATATGGAAGGCTGGGGATCTAGCTCAGGGGTAGAGCACTTGCCCACCTGGAATTGAACCCTAGACCATAAAATACACATTCACATGAACAACAATAATGCATCTAACTGATAGAAGATAAATTTCCAGAATACAATAAGACATACAAAAAGTTAGTAGAAAGAAAATCAGAGAACTCAGTTGAAAAAAAAAAAGACTAAGAATATGTCAAACGATTTAGATAAAACTAAACCTTAATGGGCTGGGGTTGTGGCTCAGTGATGGAGCACTTGCCTAGCATGAGTGGGGCACTGGGTTCCATCCTCAGCATCATGTAAGAAGATAAATAAATAAAAGTCGTTGTGTCCATCTAAAACTAAAAAAAACAAAAGACTAAACCTTATTGACTAAACATTTGAAAAGATGTTCTTCCTCATTATAATCAGAAAAATGCAAACTAAACCACAATGAGATACAATTTCATTCCCAAAAGGTTGATAAAAATTTTAAACCTGATAATATCAAGTGTTGATGAAGATGTAGATGACAGGAATGTAATTAGTACAACTGACAGGGGACAGACAGATGCAAATTTCGGGAACATAAAGTCAAGGGAATAATTCTATACAATGGGCCCACTATGCTAATCCCCATATGCTTTCTTTTCCAAGAAGCAATTTATCTGCAGTCCTGCCTGGCTTAAGTGAACAGGATGTGTCACATTCCTCAGCAAACTACCTGTTATCTGCAGAACAACTACAGGCCTGAAAGAATATTGATAAGAAGAACCCAAGTTACCCTGAAGGGGGAGACCTTTGTGACCCTTTTCATAGACCAGATTGTGAAGCTCAGGGAGATAAGGATAATTCCTACTAACCATAAAATCTGTAGGAATTTATGCTTAAAATTCCAATTAGAACAGTCAGCCTGGACCAAGGTGACCTAGAGTTGCCATGGCAGCGGGGATTCAAACTCTGATGCATCCTACTGTTAGTTAAAAGTCAAGAAGTAGACCTGGGCAGGATTCTCTGGAAACTTCTCTGGGATCCCCCAATAAAACTAAAGTGCAGGAAAGGCACACTGTCCCTCTCCTCTCTGAAAGGACCCACTCTCTCCCTTGAGAATGTCCCCTTTCCCTTTTCCTATCCCTTCAATAAACTTATCCCTGTTACTCTGAGTTACACGTCTGAAATTTTTCTGATTTGATTGCAAGAATCAGGGTTGGGGGAATCTGCATGCTGACTCAGTTTCCTGAAATCCTTCAGCTCTGTAACACAATCATACTGGAAAACAATTTGATGCTGTGTAGTAAATAAAAAAAAAAAATCAGACCCTATGACTTAGCAGTTCTATTCCTAGGTATACCTTATGAAAGATTGATTTCTTTTTTTTTAAACAATGAATATACAAATTTTGCAACTATATATAGGGCACTTCACCAAAATTCACTAATTGCTTTCATTTTGCCACATTTGCTCTATTGTTTTATGTCTGTATGCATAAAAAGATAATTTTTTCTGAATCACTTAGAATAAATTGCAGAAATCATCATGTTCTTTTCCCCTAGATATTTCAGCATACTTTTCCTCGGGATACAGAGATTCACTTATTTAATTATAGCACAATTACCAAAATCAAGGAGGTTGTCGTTAATGCAATAAATATTATCTAATCTACACTTTTTTTTCTCATCCAGGATTCAACCCAAGATCAGACCTTATATTTATATGTCAATTCTCTTACACTCTTTAAATATAGCAAGGTTCCTTGTCTTTTTTTTTTCCCCTGTACCAGGGATTGAACCCAAGGGCGCTTAACCACTGAGCCACAGCCCCAGACCTTTTTTTATATTTTATTTAGAGACAGGGTCTTGCTAAGTTACTTAGGGCCTTGCTAAGATGTTAATGCTGGCTTTGAACTTGTGATCCTCCTGCCTCAGGTGTGCACCTCAGCTGTGCACCTGAAGTGGTGGGCACACATGGAACTGAAGTTGTTCTTAAGGTAAATATCTGTATTGTAAGAGAGCAGGTAGCAGCTTAAGAGCTCTCTGGTACTAGGCACCCAGTGTCTGGAAACGAAGACTACTACTAAATAGGTATCAAAAGAAGCCCTGCTAAAAACAACAATGTTCCTTCCTTCCTGAGATATATTCACTATTGAACGTCACAATTTATCAAAAAAATGTGCATGAGCAGAACAAGTGCATGTGTGTATGCATATACATATAAAAACATTTTAACTATCCCAATACATTGTCATATTAGTTTTTTATCATTAAGACCACACAGTTATTTTTAAAAATTCATCCTGATCCTTCAGAGAAACCCATATTTCCTTACTTATCAAACACTGATTCTAGGAAAAAGTGTCCTTCTAGTTCACAAGTCAGTTTAAAAAAGTAAAGCCATAAACATTTGAACTTTGTCCTTACACCAAATGTTTTGGCCAAGTCAACATAGTCCATGCTTGGATGGAAAGAAAATTAAAACTCACTTTCTTTCTAATTGCGAGAGATTAATTGCACAAGCTGCCCTATGCCCCTGTGACTTTAGCAAGTCACTTGTACATAAATAATACCAGATATGAAAGGACCATGGAAATGGAGGCAGAAGTTAAAATCATCTCAAACATAATTAACTCTAAATTGGCTGAGTGAACTCTTGGAATAATTTTCCATTTATAAATTGCACTAGGTTTTTCTAGATGTAAAGCAAGCTTTTTAAACAAGCAATTTATAAAAATTAGGTCTACTACAGATCAAAAGAGGTCTATAGCTTATATGCAGAAGTAGACTCTTAACCTACCAAGGTTCCAAAAGTCAAAAGTTCATGGTTTGAAACACTCATGGAAACCTTGAACTGGTATATTTTTACAAGAGCACTACTCAATCATAAGCCAGTCTCAAGAACATAAGCAAGCATATAGTAGCAGTAGCACGAATTCACAATCTCTCCTAACAATATCACTCTGAAAAAAATTATTAAATTAATTCTGGTTTGGAATTGATAAAAATACCCCCTCACTCCCACACTGATTGGAAGCAGACATTAGGGGAACATTTCAGGATATGAGTAATATTCCATTTCTAGATCTAGATAAATAATGTTGTGCCTTTATAATTTTAGACTCTTTTCTATGTATGTTACACCTCTGTTCCCCTCCCTGGTTATTAATCGAGTAGGCAGGGAGGAGTTCACCTATCTTAGCACCAACTATTGGTAAGTAATGGTGCCCTTTTCCTTGCATGAAAAGTTCCTCTGAGACCCCTCTGGTCCTTGGCAAGGAAGTAAGATCTAGATCCTACTCTACCATCCCCAACTTCCTTCCTGGTCCATAAATGTAGTTGGCCTAACTTAAAAAGAGCCCAGTATAAAAGTTATAATTGAGAAGGAATTTGGGGATACAGAAAAGGAAAGATGCATGGAGTCTCAAAAGAGAAATGCCTATAAGCATTCCTGAGCAACAAGGCCCATGTCCTTAGACCACAGCCCCACAAGGTGTCCTAGCCTGCAAAAAGCAAGGCCTAGAAAAATGGGTATGATATTGAGTAACTCCATCCTGGCTCCATCGCTAGTCCAGCCCCCAACCACTGCCCCTCTCTACATACTAACCCCTCACACAGAGACTTCCTTTCGCTCCCTCTGAGGATGGCCAACATTCTCTCCTGAATGTACTTTTTCCCCAAAGACATCTCTCTCTTGAGATAGTCTGCATTTGTAACAGTGGTCCACTTCATGCTTTGAATACAGTCCTTGCTGCTCTGCTACTAAGGATTGTTTTTAAATGGACATGTATTCTTTTTCTCTTTTCCTTCTCCCTTTCCCTAACCTGGTCGTGGGAAGCAGAATTACCTTTTATCTCTTTGAGCACTCACCCACCACAGGAACCAAGTAATTCAGACTTCAGAGATGCCACCAGAAGATATAAGAAATGACTATCTCCCAAATTAACAAGTGAATCACAACACACACATACACACACCGCAACACCTGGAATGAATCACTTCTTTAAAAACCCTCTGCCAGGTGCGGTGGTGCATGCCTGTAATCCCAGCAATTTGGGAGGCTGAGACAGGAGGATCAGGAGTTCAAAGCTAGCCTCAGCAAAAAGCGAGGCACTAAAGAACTCAGTGAGACCCTGTCTCTAAATAAAATACAAAATAGGGCTGGGGATGTGGCCCAGTGACCGAGTATCCTTGAGTTCAATCCCCAGTAACAAAAAAAAAAAAAAACTCTTGTTTTCTCTGATGAGGAGAATCACAATCTCTGGGACAGAAGTCCCTGTGTTTCTCCTTTGCTAGCTAAGCAACAAAACTTCTTTTTCCTTTATTCTCAAAACCATGTCCTTTTTATTGAATTGACTTCAGGGACAAGGACCCAGCTTTCAGTAACACATTCTCCCTTGAATGCATGTCTGCTTTTCTAAATAAATCCATCTCTAACTGGCACATACTGAAATTCTTTGTCATCATGTATGCCAAGGATCCAAGTGTCCTGAATAAAGGTTCCCCTCTCTGGGAACTCCTCTGGTTGTATAATGACCAACTATATATTAAGGTTGGGGAGTGAGACACACCAATCATGCTGTAGAAAAAACAAAAATAGTCCATGCCAAAGACAGACATAGCCAATGTTCAAGCAATACTAAGCTGCAGTAAGATGGGAAAGATCTTTATGCCATCCTAACAACTCAAAACCAAGCACGGATCCCTGAAACATACCACGAATCTCAGTCTCCTCTTCTCCAATTCATTACTTGCTACAGACATTAATATGGTAATCACTGCACCAACTACACAGTCAACACAACTGCATGGGTTTCCCCTACAGTTTCTGTTACCTTTTTTCAAAAGTTAGCTAAACTGCAAAGCTAAACTCTCTATATATTATGTCCAAACAATTCCCTGAGCCATTACTCAAGTTACATAAATTGTGTAATTTGGCTATGCTTTTCTTTTTTTATTATTTTTATTTAGTTTTTTAGTCATACATGACAGTAGAATGCATTTTGGGCTATGCTTTTCTTAAACTGATTCCTTTGAATTATTATCACTGCTTTCTTTAAAAATCTATTTTATTGTTAATACTTTAGTTAAGTGTAATAGTAGAATATTTTTTAATTGTCCCTTTTTCTTCCTTTGGTGGTATTTTACCACTGAACCACAACCCCAGTCCTTTTTCTTCTTCTTCTTCTTTTTTTTTTTTTTTTTTTTTGATACATGGTCTCGCTAAGTTGTCCAGGCCGGCCTTGAATTGTTATTCTCCTGCCTCAGCTTCCTGAGACACTGGGTTTACAGGAGTGCAACATCACCCCAGGCTAAATGTCCATTTTGGGGGATGTATCCTGAAGAATATAAATGGATATAATATTTAGGATTAGCTTTAAAACACTTCCATACTAGGGTATACGTTAAGATGAGAACATAGTTATAATTGCTTATTCATTCTATAACTTTCTACATTGCTTATATATTGCATCTGTAATTGTTTAAATGAAAAAAATATACTTGCACAAAGGAAATCCTGGGAAGAAAAATGAAGCAAATAGAGCAAATTCTTTTCTTTATTATTATTATTATTACTATTATTTTGGTACCAGGAATTGAACCCAGGAGTGCTTCATCACTGAGCCACATCCCCACCCCTTTTTATTTTTTATTAAGAGATAGGGCCTTGCTAAGTTGCTAAGGCTGGCTTTGAACTTGTAATCCTCCTGTCTCAGTCTCTGAAGCTGCTGGGATTACACATGTGGACCACCAGACCAGGCGCAATTTCTTGGTAATTTTTATTTGAGTGATGGGGTCTACATGGATGCTGAGATATTACAAACATTTTGGAATACCATTGTGCACTATTAAAGTTAAGTTCACACTATGGCCCAGATATTCAGAAGAGTATCTATACAACAGTGTTCATAGAAACTTAATTTTTTTTTCATAGAAACTTTATTATTCCTAACGTCTAAAAGTTAAAACAACAACTCCAATCAATCTAATAATGGATAAACAAATTATTAGTATTTGTGTAAAGGAATACTCCATAGCAATTTTTTAAAAACATACTAATCATGCAACAATATGGAAAAATCTCAAAAATATTATACTGAAGGGGAGAAAAAGACACAAAAGGTACATACTGTATGATTATGATTATGATTATTTAAATTTCAAAAATTTGATGATAGACCGATAACAGAGATCAGAAAAGAGATGAGGGCTGGGGATGTGGCTCAAGCGGTAGCGTGCTCGGCTGGCATGCGTGCAGCCCGGGTTCGAACCTCAGCACCACATACAAACAAAGTTGTTGTGTCTGCCGAAAACTAAAAAATAAATATTAAAAAATTCTCTCTCTCTCTCCTCACTCTCTCTTTAAAAAAAAAAAAAGAAAAAGAAAAGAGATGAGCACTAGGACTGAAGGATCATGGGTATACACTGTGATCTCAAAGAGAACTAAGAGAACTTTGAGATCAGTGCTTTTTATCTTTGATCTAGGCGATAATCACATAGGTCTATAAATGTGTAAATATCCACCTAGCTGAACATTAACATGTGCATTTTAAGGTATGCAAGTTATATATAAAATCAGGGGGGAAAATGTTACTTTGAGAGTCTTCCAAATTTCTGGCTATAATCTCAGAGACCCTAGCCAATCATACTTATCCTCCCCACATATACTTTAATACCTTCTTCCTAAACTAGAAGGCAGCTGACATTTACACAAGTTTCCAGATGTCAACCTGCATGTTCAGCCCTTGACACATGCACAAAAGTAATTCTCATAATCCTACGATTATCCCCATTTTACATGAGGAAATTAAGGTTCAGGGAAGTTAACTAATGTGCCTGGAGCAAAACAGAGCCAGGATTTGAAACCAACTCTGTGACTATAAAACCAAATGCTTCCTCAACTTTCTGGTTTTTGGACTGGGGATTGAACCTGGGGGTGTGTTACCACTAACCCACAACCCCAGTCCTTTTTTATTCTTTGAGATAGGGGCATCCTAAATTGCTGAGGCTGGCCTCAAACTTCAGATCCTCCTGCCTCAGTCTCCCAAGTTGCTGGGATTACAGGCATGAGCCACTGCACTTGGCTTCCTTATATTTTACATCTTTAAGTTCCACATCAAGCTGGTCAACATTTGACCTTTGACAAACTCCAAATATTTAAAATCTTTCCCATGAAATCCAGATCATCCCCATATCTTCCTTGCCAAATAGAAAGCTCTGAGTAACAGTTCTTCACAGTATTCTTCTACTATTAAGGAAAGGAGAGGCTGGGGTTGTGGCTCAGTGGTAGAGCGCTTGCCTAGCATGTGTGAGACACTGGGTTCGATTCTCAGCACCACATATAAGCAATTAAGTAAAATAATAAAGGTCCATCAATAATTAGTAAAAATATTTTTTTAAAAAAAGTAAAGAAGGAGAACTTTAATACAGGAAAGCTTATATGCGGCCTGTATATAATATTAATTTGGATATGCATTGTTACCAATTCACTTTAACATTTAATTATCTGTCCCAGAAAACTATATCTCAAGACATTTTTTTAAATTTTATTTTTCTGGGGAAGAATTTTTCTTTTCTTGCCCTCCACCCCCACCCCCGCATTATTGGCGGCTGAATCCAACTGTGCTCTACCACTGAGCCTCATTCCCCAGCCCTTCTTATTTTAAGACAGAGTCAAATCACCTCTAATCACCAAAGCTGTCTTTGAACATGTGATCCTTCTGCCTAAGCCTCCAAAATAGCTGGAATACATCACTGTGCCCAGCTGGGGAAGGAACCTCTCATAATCTAGAACATACTTGATTTCATTTCCTTTAGGTCTCAGATAAGCTGCGGGGAGAGGGTAATAATGGGGGTGGAGACAGCTCCTGGGCAGTGAGTGATCCAAAGCCCCTAAATTCTGTAGTTCAGGTCTTAGTTTGAGGAAGCTGTTCTGTCCAAGTTAGGACTCTGTAACATTAGTACAAAAATGTCCTACCAGTATCTCTCTCTTTAAATCTTCTCCAAACCAGCAGTGGCTTCCCTATGCATCTGCAGAATAGTCAAGGTTTAGAAAGGATAATCACCCTTAATTTTGTTGGTGTTCTTATCGTGGTATCTACTTAAACCTTCTCACTCCCTATCACTCAGTCAAGGCTTATTAAAAAAAAAAAAAAATAGCCCCTATTGCCAGGCACGGAGGTGCACACCTGTAATCCCAGCAGCTCAGGAGGATGAGACAGAAGGATCGAGAGTTCAAACCCAGCCTCAGCAACATGGGGGTGCTAGGCAATTCAGGGAGACCTTGTCTCTAAATAAAATGCAAAATAGGGATGGGGAATGTGGTGCAGTGGTCAAATGCCCCTGAGTTCAATCCCCCATACCAAAAAAAAAAAAAAAAAAAATAGCCCCTCTATGGTTTTTGGTCCAAGGAGATTAAGTAACTTCATTATATCCTCAGCCATGACTCCAGGTTTGAGTATAAGGTCTTCTGCCAAAGACAGGTTGACCATGAATCTAGCCAGGGTAACTTTAGGGTTCTAACCTGCATGGGCCCCCACCAAGGTGCTATACCTAATTTTGTGTAGTAATTTAAAGAAGGTATCCAAATTACATCCACTTCAGCGTCTTGCAAAACTCAGATTTGCCCCTACTTCTGAATCACATTGTCATTTTCTTGATACAAAAAAAGATCTGTTAAATCATTCGCCCTACAAATTCAGATAATTCCAGAAAAATACTTAAAAAAGAGAACGATCTGAATAATAATAAGTATTATACATTAGAAAGTCACAAACACACATTAAACATCTTTCTGCTTATTTCATCTATTATTAATGATCTTTTATCTACTTGATAGCTTATTAGCAATGTACTACTGTGTACTAGAGGCAGTGGGTATAGCTCAATGGTGGAGCACGTGCCTATAGCTCATGGTGGAGCATGTACAAGGCCCTGGGTTTGATCCCCAGCACTGTCAAAAATTTAAAAAGAGCATGCATTTTTTAAAAGGATTGCTGACAGGTGTTTTTAGTGTTATTTTAAAGTTTGAAGTTTCTCTAATCTTGAAAGCAGGAGTAGAAAGGATGACAAAGTGACAATGTGAAGACAATGTGCAATGAAAAAAATTAATACATAAAAGATTCATCGGTCTCATGTAATAGGAATGCTGCTTTAGAAGAACTGAACCATGACTTACTTTTTGATAGATCCATACAATGAAAAGGGGAGAAAAAAAAAACGGTACAATTATCATGACCGTCTCATACATGAAATACGCTCAAAATACATGTGTCTCCCTTGGTCTGTCTGGGTGCTTCTCCATCATGATGGCTCAACCATAATTGCTGATTTTTTAAAAAAGCATTATAGTTATGAAACTATTTGTGCTTCCCCCAAGAATGTTGGCCCAGTTGGCACATTTCTCAGTTACAACTTTTGTATCTACATGAAAAGGGGCAAAGTTTATTTTAATCACTTTATTTTATTTACTACTTAATTCAATTAAAGACAAAGTGCAGCAGAGAAAGCCCACATATAACACAAAGTAAAAATGCACAAGAAAAAATGAACAGAAAACTATAGAAATCAGAAGAAACAACTGCACAACATTCTATGCAAATAAGTTTAATTTAAAATCTGGGCAAATGGATAACTTCCTACCGAAGACATTTTACTAATCCTGACACCAAGAGATGAACACTCTAAAGAGAATCATTTACACAAATGAAATGATGTTGTGGGGGCAAAAAAAAATTACATACCTACCCCAACCAACCAATAAACACTGGACCCAGACTCTTTTATTGGGAACCCTATCAAAACTTTGAACTGAGAAGGAAGATAGATATGTAAACAACAAACTAATCTCAAGTAAAAAGATCACTACAAGAATCCTTACTCCAATTTTGGCAGATAATTTCCAGCATCATATCATGGTGAGACATGGTTTATCCCATAAATGTAAAATTATTCAAATATTTAAGAAGCTATTCATACAATTCATCATACTGGATCTTAAGCTAAAGCTAATAATATCTATTAATCATCAGAGATACTTAAAAAGCATACAAAATTCAACTTTTTTTTTGTATCAGGGATTGAACCCAGAATCTTAACCACTGAGCCACATATCCAGCTTTTTTTTATTCTTTCTTTTTATTTTTTATTTTGAGACAGAGTCTTGCGAAGTTGCTCAGGGCCTTGCTAAATTGCTGAGGCTGGCCTTGAACTTGGGAACTTGGGATCCTTCTGCCTCAGCCTCCTGAATCCCTAGGATTACAGGCTTGTGTACCACCATTACCATCACCGCCACCAGGAGCCCGATTTAGCATTCTTTCTTGGTTTAAAATAACAAAACAAGAATCAAAAAGTGCTTAGTTAAGAAGGAAAACAGACCAGGGCTGGGGATGTGGCTCAAGCACGCTTGCCTAGCATTCGTGGGGCACTGGGTTCGATTCTCAGCATCACATAAAAATGAAATAAAGATATTGTGTCCATCTAAATAAATAAATAAATAAATAAATGATATTTTAAAAAAAGAAGAAGAAGAAGAAGAAGGAAAACAGACCAAAGCCAATATGAATCTTACTGGGAAGACAGGACAAGGAAGTCCTTCCCTAGCAGGAACACCAATTATCACTATGCTATTCCACACTGTGCCACAGTATTAGTCCACACAAGTGAAAGAAAGAAAGTATGAACTGAAAAACAAATAAAATTAAACCAAGCTTGATACAAAGTGGCAAAACTATCAATATCTACAGATAAAATCTATAAGTATGTATTAGAAAAGAAAAAAATATCATGGAAAAACACAGCACAAGAATTTTTCATACTTATTTTTATTATTATTTTGTGTGTGCATGGGACTGAGCCCAGGGGTGCACTACCACTAAGCCACATCCCCAGCCCTTTTATTTTTATTTTAAGGTAGGATCTCACTAAATTGCTGAGGCTGGCTTCGAACTTGAGATCCTCCTGCCTCGGCCTCTTGCTAAGATTACAGTCATGTGCCACTGCACCTAGCCAGAACAGTGTTTATTGTTTGTCACACTCATTGATGAGAAGTTAAGAAAATAATAGACATTTGCATTGTAACAGCCTGTATGGAATAGCACAAAGAAACTCCAGAAAGATGTAAGAAGCTAGCATCAGATAGAGGTAGTAACAGTGGGAAGCAACATTCATCATAGATTTTAAAATTCTGAACCAAGTTAGTTTATTATTTATACAAAAAAATGTTTAAAAGGATTATAAGCCTCACTTTAAATAGTTAACACAAGAACTTGCACACACATATCCTTTGTGTTTATCTGTTCACTCTCTTAGAACCACACAGTCTGATGGCTCAGCATGTCATCAGAATGGTAAAAATGGAACAAGTCAAACTGTATTATCATCACTTTCCACATAACCAGTCACCCTTTCATTTCCAATCTTAACCAAAAATACAACAATTTCCAGGTGAGCTTTAGAAGTCCCTAATAACCCTCTACCTCAAATAAGGCATTCGGTGTTTTTCTGAAGAGGACAAACAAAATCCCTTATTTGGGGGAGAAAAATATAGCGCACACACACACACACACCAAAAAAAAAAAAAAAAAAAGTCAGTGGACAAAAGAATGAGGAGAGAGAAAATACCCAGAACTTTATCCTTCTTTGTTTCCCTTTACTCTTATTTTTTTATGGTCGATCCTTGTCTGCTTTATTTATCTTTTCCTGCTCCCTTCTATAACTTTTTCCCAGCTTTTGTAAAGGCCTTTCTGTGGGTGGCACCCCTTTCTCAGCAGAAAAGTCTTAACTGGGCTTCTCCAGGAATCTTCACCATGGCTGATTTTAGGACTGTCGGCAAAAGAGTCTCTGCAAAAGAGTTCAATGTAGATAAACTTCCCATTTTCGTGTCGCCCTGTTTTACTTGGCCACTGGCAGGGAAGATACTAGCACTCCAGGTGCTGGCAACCCCCTTATTAGTTTTTCACAAACATATCCATTATAGTAGTTTTTAGAAATGTACAAACAAGGCCTCTGGCCTTGAGCTGGGCTTCACAGAGATGTCTACATTTTTAAGATAAGTTACAAATGGGCTCCATGGTAACAGCTGGCAGGGGGAGAAAAGGAAGGGGAGAAGAAGCTCTTCTCTTCTCAGGTGTTGTCCTTGAAGGGTTAACTTGCCCAGAACAGTGAAAGAAAAAGCTGCTGTTATGTGAACTTTTGAAGACTGTGAACTTCTGAGTCCCTCCCCTCACATGCTGGGTATAAAACTCTGAAACTACCTAAACTTGGGGTTCAGGGGATTAATTGATTACAGCAAAAGCTGTGTCCTCTGAGCTTGGCTGCAGTCAATAAAGCTGTTTCCTGCTATCTTTGGTGACTTGCCTCTTTGGGCCTACAACATCTCATCCTCTGTGAGTTCATGAGATCCACCCTTTCTAGCTGGGGATGTAGCTCAATGGGAGAGTGCTTTCCCAGTGTGCCCAAGGCCCTGAATTTGAGCACTGTAAACAAAATAAACCAATCTATCATTTCAAATTTCACCTATTGCAAACAACTCCCAGATGTGCATCTAAGGTCCTGACTTCTTCCTCAAGGCTCCTACATTTATTTGGCAGCTGGGAAACTCTATCTATCTCTGCAACAATCCCATTGTTCAGGTTCAAGCTCCCATTCCCTTCCAGAAAGGCTTCCTGTCTACCATCCTTCCTTTAGCCACTACCCCATCCTCTTCCTGTCTAATCTCACTTCCACAAAATGTCCAGATTCATCTTCTCAAAGCTTTGAAATCACCTGATCTAAGGAATTAATTTAGTTTTTTTTCTTCTTTTTTCCCTGGGACTGGGGACTAAACCCAAGGCCTACACACATCCTAGGCAAGCACTCCACCCCGAGCCACATCCCAGCACAGGAGTTCATTTCTTAGCCTGCATTCATTCAAAGGCTTTCAGAATGCAAGAAAAACCTTAATATCCCATCTCCAATTCATTCACTCACCCTAGCTCCTGCCAAATTCAATCAGTTATTAGGCACCTAATGTTTCCTAAACTCTCCTTCTTCCTGCCTTTGCTTATGATTTTTTTCTATCTGATGCCCCTAAAATTAATCTGTTTTCAATCAGAAGAATGCCTTTCCCCTCTTTCTTATTCTCCTTGAGCCTATGAATTACCAATTCCATTCATTATTAGATGGAGAGACTGTTCTAACAGATTATAAGCAAAGACCAAAAAATGACCAAGTTACATCAAACTTACAGAAAATCATTTCACAGTTTCTAAAATTGCCAGGCTTATCTAAAGGACATAAAGGTTGGCTTGCCCTCTGAGTGTAAGAGCGCGGTGGCAAGCAATGCCCTCATTTATTTATTTATTTCCTTATTTTTGCCCAAAAAAAGGAAAAAAGAAAACCCAAAAGTATATTAGTTCTTTAATCTTCACTGATTACAAAATACCAAGTTTTTTTTTTTTCCTTTCTTTGCACAAAACCCTTGCTACACATGCTCCTCTATCTGTTAGAGATCTTGTGCACATTGAATAGGAAGCCAGCCTGGCACTGGAAACTGACCATGGCCACCCACACGCTAAGATTTTGCAATGCCTTCCAGCATCACACGCCCATGCTGGAGGGTCATGTGAGGTCACCCACTCGTTGGCAAGTAAATGCACTCACTGATTTGGACACATGTGTCACTTAAAATGAAGAAGTTAATGTCTTTGAGCACATTCGTGCTAACGTCATTGCAGAAGCAGAAAGAAGGGATATAAATGATACACTGATAGACACAACCTACTCAACAAAAGGAACATTAAGTTCAGAAAAGAGAAACATGCACTTGCCCCTTGTAAAGATTGTAAGTGCTTTGTGTGATTTATTAAGTAGGTGGATATTATTAATTATATATAGCATAATCCTGTACTTGCTGTCCAGTCTTAACCTCCTTTTTTTTTTCCTGGTACCAGATTGAACTCAGGGGTACTCGGCCACTGAGTCACACCTCCAGCCCTTTTTTTTTGTATTTTATTTAGAGACAGGGTCTCCCTGAATTGCTTAGCACCTTGCCATTGTTGAGGCTGGCTTTGAACTTGTAATCCTCCTACCTCAGCCTCCGGAGCCACTGGGATTTACCTCCTTAAAAAAAAAAAAAAAGAAACAGAAATGGAAAAAAAAATTTAAAAAAAAACAAAACAGAAATGGTCTCTGGAATTCATTAATCCTGAGAAACACCCACACCCACAGAGAGAGAGAGAGAGAGAGAGAGAGAGCGCCAAGAAAATGCTACTGGTCATTATAGGCTATAATGCTGTTTTTTCTAATAACTTGAAGAAGGGTGTAATTTGCTCTCTCTCTCTCTCTCTCTCTCTCTCTCTCTCTCTCTATATATATATATATATATATATATGTGTGTGTGTGTGTGTGTGTGTGTGTGTAATCTCCAAAAATACTAAAAATATTAAAATATAAAAAATAATTAAGACATGTAGCCAATGTTCTTCCAACTTTACGGTCCACTGCATATAATACATTTCTCTGTGAATGTAAATATAAAGGGCCAAAGTATCCCACCCACAAAATTTGCCTGTTGTCCCCTGCATCCTCATGCTGTAAGGTCCACTCCTATTTCCACGTAAAACAAACAGGTACTTCTCTAGTGTTGAGTGCTAGAGAGGCCCAGAGGAGGCCAATCCATCTCAGAGAGAAACACCAGGGTTCAAAAGGATGAGTTGCAGGCCACACCCACTCTCCTCTAGATCTTTTGCACTCATCCTTCCCAAGAAACCCTCCCCCAGAAGTCACAAGAGACTTTTAAGGTCTACTATCCCCTTAGGAGAATCTTTTGGAAACTGAATAATCCAGGCAATCAAAGCTCTTCTTTAAGCCGGGGGCTTTGGTGGCACACACCTGTAATCCCACTGACTCAGGAGGCTGAGGCAGGAGGATCAAGAGTTCAAAGCCAACTCTTAGCAATTTGTCGAGGTCCTAAGCAACTCAGTGAGACCCTGTCTCTAAATAAAATACAAAAAGGGTTAGGGATGTGGCTCAGTGGTGGAGTGTCCCTGAGTTCAATCCCAGTACCAAATATATATATATATATATATATATATATATATATATATATATATATATATATATAGAGAGAGAGAGAGAGAGAGAGAGAGAGATGTGGCTCAATAATTAAGTACCCCTTGGGTCCAATCCTGGGGGCGGGGTGTGGGGTGGGGAACTTCTTCTTCATTATTCCAAGTTCTGGAGAAAACAGTTTTGAGGAAGAGAGGCTGGAAAACCAGGTACCTGACCTGGAAAAGTGAGTGAAGAGGTATGTAGTGGAACTCCCATGACATTGCTCTGAGGCCACCAAAGAAAAGGGAAGGCCACTGCCTAAGGTTTTACCCACCCCAGGACATCCAGACATCACTGGCCTCTTCCCACCTACCTCAAGACAGGAGTCTGTCTAAGCACAAGTCCAGTGGGCTTGCTCCTCTCGCAAGGAGCCCCAGTCCCCAAGTCATCTCACTAGCATATATCAAGACACACGGTACTTTAGAGATTCCAAGGGTTTTAAGAGCTAAGTGCCAGGAAAACAATGTGGGGATATGTGTCAAACACATATTTCTTCTTAGGTAACAGAAACAAAGCCACATTCAGCCAAGGAGATTCCACTGATAGAAGAATCACCTCAATGATATATGGGAGAATGAGAAGGCACTGACCAGACAAACAAGTGAAGAAGGCTTTACTTGACTAGTAGTGTGATCTGGTATGAACTTCTGCATCCTGTTTCTTCATCAGTAAAATGAGGATTAATAAGATTTATTTCTTGTAAATAATTTTGCACAGTGGGGCCAATGTTCAACAAAGGGTGGTAATAACTACTAGTAGTAATACTAGGTTTACAACAGGGAATTAGGGAAGCTACTTTTGCTAAAAGCAGTGACCCTTTACTTGGGCCTGAAGATGCCCAATGGGTGACTAAAAGCAGGATAAAGTTTAACATCTCTGCCTTCATTCTGTATTTATCTTCAGGTGCCTGCTAAACTGTGCACACAGGCATGTTAATCATTTAAGGAATGTTCACCTAAAAACTGGTAATACAAGCTTATTAGCTCTAAATTCACCTAGCCTATCTTGTTCCCCTTCAAGACTGAGGCAAGCCTGGAGTGGTGGCGCACACCTATAGCCCCATAAATTCAGGAGGTTGCGGCAGGAGGGTCACAAGTTCAAGGCCAGCCTCAGCAATTGAGCAAGACTCTGTTTTAAAATAAAAAGGGCTTTCCAGAGGGGAAAGGGAAAAATAATACAAGGGGGAGATATGAACTACAGTAGAGGGGGTAGAGAGAGAAGAGGGGAGGGGAGGGGAGGGGAGGGGAGGGGGGATAGTAAAGGATAGGAAAGGCAGCAGAATACAGCAGACACTAGTATGGCAATATATAAATCAATGGAAGTGTAACGGATGTGATTCTGCAATCTGTATATGGGGTAAAAATGGGAGTTCATAACCCACTTGAATCAAAGTGTGAAATATGATATATCAAGAACTATGTAATGTTTTGAACAACCAACAATAAAAAAAAAAAAGGGCTGAGGATGTAGCTTAATGGTAAATGCCCCTGGGTTCAATCTCTAAGGTCAAAAAGAAAAATAAGAAGACTGAGAGGCAAGATTTGCAACATCCTGTCTCCGATGCCTGGATTGGCACCTAGAACTCTGCAGGGTTCTCTTATACCTTTCAGGAACAGCAGGAGAAATCATCTCATGGGAACTGAATTACCGGCTTCTAGGATCACATCCTGCAAAGTTCCCTCATAACAAGACAGAGACTTCACTTTTGCCTGCAAATGTTAATGGGTGACTAAAAAAGGGATAAAGGCTTGTCATCTTGCCATCTGCCTCCATGACCCCTTGCACCTGACCCCTTTGCTCTGAGTCACCCTGGATTACAGAAACATGGAGTCTGATGAATGAATACCTAGCAAGAACAGAAGCTAGCCCCCAGGCAACAGCGACTTTCTCAGAGAACAGGCCAGCCTGACCAATCCAGAGGTCACGATGGAGCAGCCCACACCTGGTCAAGATCACTTGCGCTGCCAGCTGCAAAAAGCCTACAGCTACATAAGCCTCCAACCCTTGCCCCACATTCTCCTCACTCATGTCATCCTCCCTAAGAACACGAGTCCCCTCCTCTTCCTGGTGCAGCTACACTGATTTTATGCTTTCCATTATTACCTTTTCCATTTGGTTTTGGGGTAAGTGGCCAGACCTGATTTGTTGGATCCTTGGAGTCAGATCCCTGTCAGAACTCCAGAAACACTCACAGGTGATAAGAACTCCAGAACCAGACTTAAGAATGACCAACCTGTGCCCCCAGCCTCCTCCACCAATTCTTCCTCTATTTAAACCTAAAGCTCCTGTCAGCACTCAGAAAACAGTACTGTGACACTGGACCTAACTCTGCCTCCCCAGAGGGGCCACACTGCTTTTCACCATTACCTTTCTGCTTGGTTTGGGGGGTAAGTAGGCAGACCTGGCTTTTGGGGATCCCCCAAATCAGGCATCTGGCCTAGGACTCCTGTAATAGGTTCTTGCTTCAAGATAGCAACCAAATGGAGAAGCTTTGAATTTTGGGTTAGCATTTTTTCGGGGCTGGGGGGACAATGATCATAAGGGATGGAGAGGGGTTATTTGGGGAATACCCATACCTCTAAAATGACCAACTGGAGTTTCTTTCTTTCTTTTTGACTAGCAGGGATTAAACCCTGTTGCCCTTAACAACTGAGCCACATCCCTAGCCCTTTTTATTTTTTATTTTGAGACAGGGTCTCATTAAGTTTCTTAGGGCCTCACTAAGTTGCTGAGGAAGGCTTTGAATTTGCCATCCTCCTGCCTCAGCCTCCTGAACTACAGGGATTACAGGTGTGTGCCATGGTGCCCAGCTTGGATTTTCAATTGGGTGAACAGTTGTTGAGATGACTGCTCCTCTCAACAGCAAAGAGAACTTCTCAAACAGGGATTGTACTCCTGAGTGGACTATCAAAACCACCATCTGATCCTACTGTCTTCCTACTGTCAATTAATTTCTAAGCCCTCTGTTCTCACCGTTTGTTTAAACCTCCAAGACTCCCACTCTGAGATGTAAGTACTCTTTTCCAAACTACTAAGGGGTCTGAGATTGAGGGAGCTAAATCATCATCTAGTTTTCCAGTCACCAGTGCTGGGGACAAGTCATCAGGGCCCAGACCAGAGGCTGCTGGGATCCTAACTAATTGGATTTGGCCATCCACCTACATCAGAAATAAGACAACATTATATACAAAAAACATGAATGTAATCACCATTTGGCCAAAACTGGGAGGATAACTAATCTGCCTTCACCCATCCTAGAGAAATGTTGCAATTCATAGGAACAAAAGGCGAGGAAATACATGGATAGATTAAGCCAAGCTGTGCTAGCTGGAGATGTCACAGTTCTGGTTCTCTGATTTTTGGCTCCAGGCCTTTGGTGGCAGTTTCAGCTTCCATTATCAGCATGAGATGATGACTTGTAGGAAGCTGGAGTGGAGGAAATAGCTTAACAAGCTAGCAGGAAACAGAAGAGAAAACATTTGTGGCCTTCTGATTTTAAATGGGCCCCCTTATAGACCAAAGATTTAAAACCTGCTTATATTAGTTATATTTATTTAATTAATTTCATTGAAAATAGGGATGAGGAGAGGGTATGCCATCCATGTTGCTCTTTTATGAAAGGTTAAACAATCTAAAAAATAATACAGAGTACCTTTTATGGACTTCCTAATTGTTCTTCCAGGATGGGAGACTTCCATTCTGTGATTTAGGGCTTCATTCACTCTCTTCCTACCCATCCCTTCACAATGCAGCTGTAATACCATTACACTGACCTGACCTTTCACCTTCTTTCCTACTGGAACCACTCCATCCTGCTTACTCATCATTGGTCAGAGGCAAATGCTATCACTTACTTAACCAAGGCTTAGAGCAGCATATTAGTTCAGGCTGCTATAATAAAGAGACATAGACTGAGTAGACACTTATTTCTCGTAGTTCTGAGTATTGTCACTGCTCTCACATAGTGGAGAAAAAAAGGAGCTAGAAAATTCTCTGGGCTCTATTTATAAGGGCTAACCTCATTCACTAGGGCTTCATCTTCATGGTTTAATTTCCTCCCAAAGGACCCACCATCTAATACCATCATGTTGGGAGTAAAGATTTCAGATATATCCAGTTGGGGTGAGGGAGGGGCACAGATTTTAGTCCATAACAAGCACAGAGTACATATAAGTCCCTAATTCACTTTAAAGTAAAGAAAGTCTCTTGAATGAGGATGTGACCTAGACACAGATGATATATTCTTAATGGATTAGGAGGTGCAGTTTGAAAGATTTCTTTGCCTGTCTCTACCTTTTCTTAAGAACATCGGATGTGAAGGTGATTTGGCTGTGATGTCTGTCACCCCATTGACCGCCAGGGTTGATCTGGCTGGCTAGGTGAGTGTTCCCTCCTTCTATCACTACTCCATTACATCCCTCCAGAGGCTGCTCACCAGGTCAAAGAGGATGATCTTCCCCAACAGAGGAGGACTGTACTTCCGTCAAGGATATTGAGAGCTGACTCCCCTGCTAGAACCTCCACCCAGGCTTTTCAGGTCCTTAAGGAACACACCTCCTGTATACTATCTAGCATTCTCTGCTTAACTGCTATTCACACAGCCCCTCCACCCACATCTTCCTTCCTTCCCCAAACCAGTCACCAAAAACCAGAAATCACATTCTGCTAGAAAATGAATCCTATTAGACCTGGGTGAAGTGGCCCACACCTGTGATCCCAGCAGCTCAGGAGGCTGAGGCACGAAGATCAAGTTCAAAGCCAGCCTCAGCAACTTAGCAAGGCCCTAAGCAACTCAGTGAGCTCTGTCTCTCAATAAAATAATAATAAAAAAGAGAAAATGAATCATACTAAAATTATAGTGGGCACCACTTGATAAATGTGTATTCTAAGAGGAGTGGCTCACATCTGTATGAAAGGTGGGTGAAGAAAGGAGAGGAAGATTGGACCCCAGGGGGTCATAGTGGCAGTGCTAATGTCATCAAGTGGGCAGAGGCCAGGGATACTACTAAACACCTTACAACATAGAGGATTTCTCCCTATAACCAGGAACCCTCCAGTCCAAAATGTCTGTAGTGTTGAGGTAGAAACATCTAGTTCTAAGAGGTAATATATTTCCACTAAGAACTGCTTTGTTCCTTAGGTTTAAATTCCAGGCACTGCCAAGACTGAATAAGGTATGTTTTTGGAGCAGGTAAGAATCAAATCATTCCCCTGAGACAGGCACCTATTTTCCACTCATATAAAACTATTTCCATTTGTCAAATTAAATATTCTACTTAAATAATTATGGATACTTTATTTGGCCGAGTTTTTAATTTTATGGTTAAAGTGTAAGATTAACCAAAAGAATAAGAATTTAACAAAAAAGATACCCATTGCTATGTTTGCTTAGGTCATTTTAAAGAAAAAAAAATTATAGATACAGTTAAAGCCCACCCTGCCACCTCTTCCCCTTCCTCCTAGAAGATAAGCACTCTCATGTAGCGCATATCACTTCCATACATAGTCTGTACCTACCTAAAAATTTGCATAATCCATTTCTGGTAGTAAATTTTAATTTTTGAAGGGAGTGGTATGGGGATAGAACCCAGGGTCTCACACATTTTAGACAAGCATACTACAATTGAGCCACACCCCTAACCCTGTGGTAGTAAATTTTAAATAAATGTTATATTATTCCTTTTATGCTGTCTTAAAACTGTTTTAAATTTATCTACTTTGTTCTCTCCATATAAATTCAATTAAATCATTTTGGCTGCTGTATAGTGTTTTTTAAAAACAGCTCATATCAGGCACAGTATTACAGGCCTGTAATCCCAGCGACTTGGGAGGCTCAGGCTGGAGGATTTTGAGTTCCTTGCCAGCCTCAGTAACTTAGCGAGGCCCTGTCTCAAAAAAATAAAAAGGAATGGGTATGTGGCTCAGTGGTTAAGCCACCTGGGTACAATCCCCAGTACCAAAAACACAACATCTCTCAAATGTCTATTACCAAAATATTATCCCACATTTTCTGTGAATCTAAAATAGCTTATTAATGTTATCATAACCAATGTATTTAAGCTATCAGTTAGCTATGAGTTAGTCAAATGCCTCCCAGAAAGAATTCCAAACATAAAATTAGAAGGAAATGTTAGACAACATTTGGGTATAACAACAGCATTTCATCTCAGTATTTCATTCCTTCTGAGTGTTTGGGTAGGCAAAGGGGAGAGCCTGAAAGCATGAAGTACAAGGTGAAGGAGAAATTTAGCACAAGGGCTGAATTAACAGCAGGCCACATGACCCCAAATCTTCACAAGCAGTGGCAGCTGGAGGAGGGCTCCTGGACGCTGCCTGCCCCTGCCATTGCCAACAGTGCCCACCAGAGCCAGAGTCACACTCCAGGGAGCAAGGCCAACATGACTGCACCACCAGCCTATGTACAGTATTTCTATTCTTATGACTCACTCTTAGGTCAAATGCAGGCCTATTCATGCTTGTTGACTTTGGGTTGGTCATAACTCCAACCTCCTGGTATAATTCAATTATGATGGAATTCTCTGAGTAATTCAAGTTAACTAAAATTTCATAATTCATTATATTAATTCCAATTTTAATCAAAAGTGCTGATTCAAGCTTAATGGTATCCTGGGAATCAGGTACCCAAAAAGTGAGGCTGGCAGCTCTTAAAAGTCGCTTGCAGCATTTACAGCAGACTAAAATAAAAGTTGCATGGATCGTTCAGTGGTACCCCCGTCCCTGGGTCCAAATAGATGCCTTTGTCCTCTAGCTGGTATGGTGACAGTGGTCGAGAAAAGCAGCAAAGAAACCACCAGCATTCTCTTTCCTTGCCTTAGCTTACCATGCTGCTCTTCTGCACATCTAGGGTACAACACAGGTATGGGCCACCAAGCCCAGCTTCAGATAAGCCCAGAAGAAATATAGTGCTACAGCGATTTGACTTGGGAGGGAAGCGAAATATATTTCTAAATATGTGCTTCATTAAGTAAAATAGCAGCAGAAGGAATGTTTTATGTGTACGTAGAAAATAAAAATAACGATTTTCCCTGTCTAGACAAGATCTGCCTCTCAGAAACTATTACTGGGACTGTATCATTCAAGATCACACCCTGAGCTCCTGGGTCCCCTAGCCAGCCTGTGACCCTTGCCTAAACTGACTGGCTCAACACTGACTTGTGCTATCACTGGCTGCAGTACAGAGACATGATGCTCCCAAGAGGGAAGATTGCACCAGCCAAGCACACAAATGTGCAGTATTTCATCACCCTCTATTGGTCTGTCTAGGATTGTGACACTACTTTTCCATTGACTCCAAATACCAGGCTATCAACAGGCACAAGTCCTGGCTGGCCAAGTGTGGAGTCAGCATGGGAGCCGAGGTGCATGGCATGAACGGCTCTTGGATTAACAGAAATGGATGAAGCAGAGATCAGAGCCTAAATTAGATCTCATTGTCCTTTGTTTATGTACCTATTTCAGCATTTATCACAATGGATGGTCAGATGCCTGTCTTCCCACAGGGACTGTACCTTAATTGGCTTTGAATCCTGTGACAACCTTAGATATCCCAGATGCTCAATAACTGGGAGTCAATTCCCAATTTTATCAGCTAACAAGAAGGACAGCTACTCTGAATGAAATCTAACAAATTTTGTAGACACTGGCCTTACTCTGAACCATTATATTTTATTATAATTTATATTTTCTCTTCCCGTTCATGTCCACTCTTTCCTGGAAAACACAAGACCAAAAATAGATAAGGCAGATGTATGACTATAAGAATAATAATAACACAGTAGATGAAACTCCAAATGAAGTCCTCACCTCCACATAGACTTTAAAAAAAAATACAGGTGTGCATTGTGGCACACACCTATAATCCCAGCAACTTAAGAGGCTGAGGCAAGAAGATTGCAAGTACAAGTTCAGCCTCATCAACTTAATGAGACCCTGCCTCAAAAAAAAAAAAATAGATCTGGAGATATAGTTCAGTGGTAAAGTACCCTGGGCTCAATCCCTAGTATTAAACAAACAAACAAACAAACAAAAAAAACTAAACCTATGCTTCACCTAGTTATTTTTTTAATCCATTTAACCTACTAAATCGAAATACCATGTGCCTTTTTAAATTCATGGCCTAAGTCATACACCACAACCACCCCAAAGTATAGGGCCCATAAAATTTCACAAGATCAATAATAGCCCAAAGTCTCACTACATACAACAGAAAACCAGCAACAAAGTTTGTTCTTTCCTTAAACATTTTTTTTTTCCTGTACTGGGGATTGAACACAAAAAAGGGATGCTTTAACACTGAGATACATCCCCAGTCCTTTTTATTCTTTATTTTGAGAAAGAGTCTTGACAAATTGCTGAGGGCCTTGCTAAGTTCTGAGGCTGGCCTCAAACTTGCAATCCTCCTGCCTCAGCCTACCGAGTCACTGGGATAACAGGTGTGCACCTGTGGCTGTTCTTTCTTTATTAGTAAGGATGCACATTTAAAAGTGTTCCCACAGACTAGCAGTAGAACTACTAGATACCAAACAGAGGATCGCATATAGTCAAAAAGATCCAGGTTGATAAAATGTTAGGGGAGTAGTACTTTGGTGTTTAAGCATACACCCTAAAGCTCTACTAGTTGCTTCAGTCATCTGAATAATAATTACACAAAAAAGGCTCAAATGTTTTCAAATACTTTGCCATTTCCACAAGTTACAACAATTTTCTCCAATTCCTTTCAGCCAAGCCTCCAGAAGATAAATTCCTTCTAGTGAAATGTCTGACAAAGCATGATAATTTTTAATCCTAAATCAGTGAGGCACAAACTTTTCTACATTACTTTTTATAAACACATAAAGGCTTACTTCTTTTTATAATTAAATCTGGGGATTTGTTTCTTTCTTATTGCTTAACTATTGTTAGGTAGGAGGCAAGGCAAGGGGAAAGGGCCATCCCTTAGGGCTCTCCAGACTACCTGGGGCCCTCAGGACAGTCACCTGAAGCCCCTTCCCTGAGGGGAAACTGGGCCATCTTGCAGTTAAAGAGAGGAAGCAAGATGACTTGAAAGGGAATTCAAGACCAGGAAGGGAAAGTCATGAATCTTAGGCATGCCACAAGTACTGACCTAAAGTTAACTTGTTGCTAATTAACATATCATTAGCATTTCAGTTTCCACCCCTCTGTCCAGGGGAAAAAGAAACTTACACATGCGCAGGAGAGAAGAAAGTATGTCAGGTTCAGCTGTCAAACAAGGTATCCATGAATCCCAGATCCACCCAGGGGAGAGGGGAGAGCTAGAAAAGCCCAATAAAAGAGAGCTCCACTGTGTAGACCATACACACACACACACACACACACACACACACACACACACACACACAGCCTTGAGCTACTTCACAGCTCTGCCCACACTGCTCTCTCAAAGTGTTTTCTTCACTTTCAGTAACCCTCTGCCTTGCCTGCCAACCTTTTGTGTCCTGCTCAGTTCTTTGCTCAGGAGGCCATGAGCCTGTACTGGGGACCCCCTAAAAACCCCTCCCTTTGTGCCAGTAACACTCTGATCCAAGTGTCTTTAACAATTCTTAAAATTCTTACCCTGCATGAAAGTGTTTCTTTGGACAAAGGTAAAGACAGGGACTGCCTGGCCCAGTTGATTTGCTAGTTAACTCCTACCAAAAGCTAACAGGAGTCATATAGGGGAAAAGGATATCATGTCAAAAAAGTTTACTAAATGGTATGTTAAATAAAATTAAACACTTTTCTTTATTACAGGACTTTTCTGAGCTTCACTATGCACTAGTACTCTCCAAAAGGAAGGGATAATAAGCTTATCCCTCTGGAGAGTTGGTTGTTGTTTGGGGTTTTTTGGTGGGGCAGTAGTAGTCAGTTTTCATCATTATTACAAAAGAAATGAGGCAGGCCATGTTTGGGATTTTTGGTGACGGAGATGGAACCCAAGGCCTTAGCATATTCTAAAGACACACTTTACCACTGAGTTACACCAGCAGCTGAGAGTTATTTATTTCGTGTACACTATTACCATTTCGTGTACACTATTACCATTTTATTGCCTTTAGCAATAAAGCATTATTTTGAGGAACGTACTTTGAGGAACTCAAGTTAGAATAAGATGCTAATAAAGTCTCAATTATAAGTGTTAACTCCCTGGTACTTCAGTAAGCCCTGCTATGTTTGGATACAGCTTAAGTGTGTTCCCTCAAAGTTTCATGTACGGGAGACTTGGTCATTAGTGTGGCAGTGCTAAGATGGTATATAACTTCATAAGGTCCTAGATCAACTGAGGGTGCTGCCCTCAGAAGAGATTAAGATAATCCTTTGCAACTCCATAGTAGTTCTTTTTTTCCCCCTTCCTTTTCAATAAATTGTTGAGGCTGACCTCAAACCTGCGGATCCTTCTGCTCCAACCTCCCAAGTCACTAGGATTTTAGGCATGCACCATAGCACCCGCCCCCATGATACTTCTTACAAGTATGAGTTGTTATAAAAGCTTGAAGCCTACCCCTGAGTCACTCTCCCTTCTTCCTCTCTTACCATGTGATCCTTCTACCACATGAGCTCCACCATCCACCACGAGTTCCTCATTAAAGACCAGGTGATCTTCCCATGCCATGCCCTTGAGCCTTCAGAACTGTGAGTTAAATAAATCTCTTTTTTTTCATCTCTTTTTTTCATTTCTTTTGTAATAGTGATGAAAACTGACTACTACTGCCCCACCAACACTTTTAAACCATTGACTCTCTTTTTTTTTTAAAGAGAGAGAGAGAGGGGGCGGGGGAGAGAGAGAGAGAGAATTTTCAATATTTATTTTTTAGTTTTCGGGTGGACACAACCTCTTTGTTTGTATGTGGTGCTGAGGATCGACCCCGGGCCACACGCATGCCAGGCGAGCGCCTACCGCTTGAGTCACATCCCCAGCCCCCACTGACTCTATCTTTATAACCATAGGAAGCCATCTTCAAATGCACATCCTTAGAAACTAAAACACCACCTATACAATACCTGTAATAAGAACATATAAATGAACTATAACACTTATCACCACCTTCATGATAAAAAGTTATATAACAAATTAGAATAAATTAAATAAAGTCAACCCAAACTCAGGCAGCTGCTGTTTTGCATTAAGGACAGAATTTTAAGTAATCCAAGGCCTAAGGAAAGCACCGCTCTCTGTATATTTCACATTCAAATTGGGAAAATATAAACCTAGCCAATGTGAATATTTTAATGATCATAATAAAAAGAAAGACTTACCAACAGAAGCTGAATTTTTAAGACCGGACTCCTTCTCAGCTCCTTTTTCAATTCGTAATGTGGCCCACTGTCCAAAAACAAGAAGTATTAATGTAAACTCTTCTGTAGACACAATGTAAACTACTCAAAACTTCCTTCTAGCCCTCAGTTTCCTTATTATAAAATGAGAATTATCATTCCCATCCCATAAGATTGCTGTCAAGATACATTGACATTACACGCATAAAGACCTAAACAAGGGGCACAAAGTATAATGATTCTTTTCATAATAAACTAGGCATTCAGGTACAAGACATGTTCAAAGAGGAATCAGAAAAGCTTGCAGAGCCAGGCTCAGTGGCTTCTCAGGAGGTTTAAATAGGAAGATCATAAGTTCAAGGACAGGCTGAGCAACTTAACAAAGCCCTGAGCAACTTAGCAAGATGCTTCCTCAAAACAAAAAGGGATGTAGTTCACTGGTAAAGCATCACTGAGTTCATCCCCAGTTCACCATCATCATAATAATAATAAGGCTAGGCATGATGGTGCTCGCCTGTAATCCCGGGGGCTTAACTGAAAATTCAAAGCTAGCCTCAGAAACTTAGCAAGGCTTGGAGCAACTTAGCAAGACCCTGTCCCAAAATAAACAGTAAAAAGGGCTGGGGATGTGGCTCAGTGGTTATGTGCCCCAGGTTCAATCCTTGGTACTAAAAAAAGAGAAAAGAAAAAGGGAGAAAAAAAAAACAGCTTACAGAAAGAAGCAGCACAGACTCGGAAAGCTACAAAGAGTAAGTGAAATCACTAACTAAATAAAAAACAAAATCTGTCCACCTAATTACTGACCTATTAAGATGCATAGGAAAAAATGTTATGATTATAAGGATCTACAGGCTTAGGAGAATTTAAGAATTGGAAAAACAACTCTCACTTTATTTAAATATACTGAGATGTGTTTTTAATTTTTTTCTTTATACATTTCTTATGTATTTCTAAAATTTACCTTTTAATATCATAAAAGCACAAGGGAATTTTTTCAATTCAGTATTCTAGAGAATCCTCAAATGCTGTCTTTTAGTTTAAAAATAGCCAATTAGCCAGGAGCAGTGGTGTATACCTACAGTCCCATTTAACAGGGACAGGAAGATTGCAAGTTTAAGGCTAGCCTCAGCAAACTAGTGAGAACCTGTTTCAAAATAAAAAATTAAAAAGCAGTAAGGATGTGGCTCAGTGGTAAAGCCCCTCTAGATTCAATCGCCAGTACCACAAATGAATAAATAAATAAATACTAAAAATAGTCAATTAGGGGCTGGTGGTATAGTTCAGCAGTAGAGCTCTTGTCTAGCATGAGCAAGGCCCTGAGTTCAATCCCCAGAACACAGAATAAAAAGAAGAAAAGCAAATTCAAATGACATCTAGAAGATTACAATTTGATTTCAAAGTGTGTGTGGGGGGAATAAGAGGCAAAAAGCTATGTAATAATTATAATTGAATATAAGTACCCATGAAGGGGCATTTATTAATGCGTCAAGGCAAAAACCTTTACTATTAGTATTTCCAAAAACCTATTACTAGGCTCAGACAGGTGTGTAAAGCAGAGAAACGGAAAGGTTTCTTTTTTAAAAAAATAAATTAGAAAATAACTGACAGAATAAATAGCCCAAGCATAAGTACAAAGGTCAAGGGTTCTGGCACAGACCACCAGGACCCCTGCACAACAACTTAAAAAGCCAAGAAGGCACATGCCAGCACACTCAGGAAACACCTATAAATAGAAGCCTGATCTTCCAGCTTCAAGTGGCAAGTCACTGATGACAATTAGACTTGGTCTTAGTCTGGCTACATCATTTTAGATATTGCTGATTTGGCACAGGGTTTCTCAAACTCTGGACTCCTACCTTTTCTCAACTGAGATAAAGGTTAATTTCCATAGTTTCTTACTTAAAGCTTTGGACCCCATTATCATTTGAAAATAAGCCAAATATATGATAAAATAGAATATTGTTTTTATAATAGTTTACTTTTTTACAATCCAGCATTATTTACCTCAGAACTGATTTTTTAATTGGATGCAGATGATTTTATATTTTATATAAATGTAGTTCCATAGGTTGGAACAATTACCCCATGCTCATATGATGGAAAATATTGGTATTTTGTGGCAGTTAAGGGCTGAGTTATAGCCCCCCAATTCATATGGTGAAGCTCGAACCCCATACTTCGGAATGTAACTGAGAGAGGTCTTTAAGAGATGATGAAGTTAAAATGAAGCCCTTAGAGTGGGCCATAATCCTATCTGACTGGTGTCATAAGAAGAAATTGGACAGCCAAAGAAATTCCAAGCATGTGTGTGCACGGAAAAAAGATCACGTGAGGGCATAGTGAGAAGGTGAACCCCTGCAAGACTTGGAGAGGCCCCAGATCAAAACCACGCCTGCCACACCTTGGTCTTGGACTTTTAGTTTCCTGAACCATGAGAAAATAAATTTGTGCTGTTTAAGCCACCCAGTCTGTGGTATTTGGTTGTGTCAGCCCTAGCAAACTACACAATGACATTTTTCAAACACTGAGTGACATTCCTTAAAGAGCAAGAAAGAGTTTCAGAATGCCAAAGAACTGCAGTGACTGTGCTCAATGTAAACAAATGTTAGACCAGGCCCTTATAATCCCAGCTATTCAGGAGGCCGAGGCAAGGAGGATCACAAATTCAAGGTTAGCCTGGACAACTGAGAGAGACTTTGTCTCAAAATAAAATGAAAGGGCTGGAGATTATAGCTCAGTGGTACAGCACTCCTGGATTCAATCCCTGGTAATACACACACACACACACACACACACATACACACACACATGTGAATGTTAATGTTGGAGAAGCAGCCATTTAGCGCTAAAAAGAATTTGTGTTAGAAAGCCATTTCCTTCCATAGGTTTACTCTCCGGTGAAAGTAAAATCCTGCCTGTGCTTTGCAGCCAGCCAGCTATATGCTGGAATTTTAGTCCTGCCATTTCTTGGCTCCAGCTATTTCAGAGAAAATCCTTTAACCTTGGAGCATCCATTTCATCATCCCTAAAATGAGGACAACACCAAGGGTGGTTGTGAAAATTAAAGGAGCAATATATCTGTTGCCATAGTAGGCCATAAAGAATAGCAATGGCTTCCTCTTCCTCCCCATGCCCCACACTTTATTACCAAAGATGACCAGTTTTTTCTCAAACTATCAGTGTGTCTCCCAATAGATATCTATTTTTCTTCCACCAATTGAGTAAGCCCAAATATAAAGGCAGAATATCTCTGCTTCAAGTTCTGAATCTCTTCTAAAAGATCTCAGAACAAATCTACCTCCAAGCTCCAGGAGAAGGCAGCTCTGTAGGCAAGAGGTTTCTGAAGGTCAGAAGTGGCATCTAACAACACCCTTTACTGTTCCCCACCTCAGTCTCACCCCAAGGAAAGCTAAGACACTTATCATCAATCAGGCTTTCTCTCCAATTAATTTCCACACCTTCTAAGAGAAAATGCCAGCTATCCAAAATTCACCAGTAAGAAGCAGTTTCAAGTCTAACTTTAAAGCTTAAGTCCAGAGCTTGCAATATTGTGACACTGTCACCTAGACAATTACAACTTTCAATTTTTCAACTATCAAGACATTTAGGGATTGACTAAAGATATGGAAAAGGAAGAAGAAAAGTGCATAAAATTGAATAAAAATTCAAATTATGAAGCTCGCTCAAATAACAGCTGGCTGCCATCTGTAGCCAAATGAAAGTTTCTTGACAGAGCTGTCATCTTGATAGACTAAGAATGCAGCCTCCAAATTAAAATCCCATTCTGCCACTGTCAGCTGTATATTGCTGCCCAGACATATTTTCTCTCTGAACCTCCACCTTCAGATTTATCAGTGAGACTAATGATAGAGTTGTGTGAAATTAAGATAAATGCAAAGCACAACACTTGGCTAGCTTTTGTTTAATATTACTTTCTATCATCAACATCGGGGCCTTCTAGCACATTTAGTAAGTTTCCAACGTCAGATATAATATCTATTATACAGGTGTTAATAACCATCTGATAATTATTGGTGTACTTTTTTCACCCCCAATATTAAAGATTGAACCCAAGGAAACTTTTTAACAATTCACTGAGCTACATTCCCAGCCCCTTTTACATTTAGGCTTGAGACTGGATCTCACTAAGGTCTTGAGGGTTTCGATAAGTTATGAGCTGGCCCACAACTTGTAATCCTCCTGCCTCAAGCTCTATAGTCATTGGGATGACAGCTGTGTACCACTGTGCCCAGCTTGACATGCCTTTTTAAAAAGACGGAAAGCTGCAATCAGTGGCGTACACCTGTAAACCCAGTGGGTTGGGAGGCTGAGGCAGAAGGATCTTGAGTTCAAAGCCAGCCTCAGAAAAAGTAAGTTGCTAAGCACCTCAATGATACCCTGTCTCTAAATAAAACACAAAATAGGGCTGGGGATGTGACTCAGTTGTTGAGTGCCTGAGTTCAATTCCCAGTACCCACTCACCTCCCCCCCGAAAAAAAGAAAAGAAAAAAGATGGAGAGGGCTGGAGTATATAGCTCAGTGGTAAAGTACTTGCCAAGAATATGTGAGGGACTGGGTTTAATGCTCAGCACCATAAAAAAATTAATAAAGATATTGTGTCTATCTACAACTTCAGTTATAATTTTTTTTAATGTAGAACTAATTGGTGGAGAGAGGAGAAAGTAAAGGGAATAATATACAAAAAATAGGAATAATCTGCTCTGAATACATGTTGACCCACCAAAGATCTGAAGATACGTTAAATCTTAGCTTCATATAGGTACATAATTAATTAATTTTAAATAAATTAAAACAGTATCAAAGAATGTCCTAATCCAAACTCCATGAAATGTTCAGCATCTACTGTATATCAAATGCTTTAATTTATTCTCCTTTAATCTGCAGAATAATCCAATCCAGCATATTTGTCCATACACATGTACAAACTAAGCTTGAGATGTTAAGTGACCTAAGGCCACAAAGTCAGAAATTTGGAGCAACTCATTCATACTTCCTTCTTATTCCTGAAAAATGGAAGAAAAAGCTGAACACAGTAGCACAAACTTGCAATCCCAGCCACTTGGGAGACTGAGGTGAGAGGATTTCAAGTTTGAGACTAGCTTGGGCAACTTTGCAAGACTCTGTCTCAAAACCAAATGAAAAAGAAGGCTAGGGGTGTAGCTCAGTGCTAGAGTGCTTACCTAGCATGCCTGGGTTCAATCCCCAGCACCACATACACACACACACACACATACACAGGAAGGAAGGAAAATTAGTCCTATTGTATGTCCATTGCCTGTATATCTGATTAGATAATTTAGATCTTAAGTATCATTCCCTTTCTATCAACTCTATATTCTCTTTCCATTCTTTATTTCTCTCTAAACATGAACCTTAAGTCAATGAGTAGCAATCCATCCCCACTCTCACCCCAATCATTAACCTTACAATTTACTTTCACGGTTGAGAGCAGCACATTTCAATGTTTAATCTGTGCTCCTGTTAAATAAATACAACTTCACACTCACCCTTCCACAGACTCTGACACATACACACTACCATCTGGATCAATTTCCCTCTACACATCCCCTCAGATAAAAGTTTTACTTTTCATAGTTCTTATTCCTAAAATAATTTCCCCCTGCTGGGTGCGGTGGAGCACACCTGTAATCCCAGTAGCTGGGAGGCTGAGCAGGAGGATCATGAGTTCAAAGCTAGCCTCAGCAAAAAGTGAGGCACTAAGCAACTCAGTGAAACCCTGTTTCTAAATAAAATACAAAATAGGGTTGGGGATGTGGCTCAGTGGTCAAGTGCCCCAAGTTCAATCCCTAGTACCAAGAAAAATAAATAAAAGAATTTTCCCCAATATAAAGTTATTGTATTGACATATATTGACTAATAAATTATTATATATCCCTTGGAAATCATCAGTTAAGGACTCACTAAACTCATACTAAGCCAAGCATTCAAGCCTTATCCTCAAATAGTTTGCCATGTCAGGGACTTATACACACATCTAGAGACAACCAGCAATGCAGAAGGCAGCATGCAGCAGGTGCTCAATAAATGACATTAAATGAATTGGCAAACTAAGAAGGTGTCAGAGAAGAGTCATATAGCTCAGTGGATACCTTCACATTCATAATGTTCTCCACATACAATTCAACCTACAGAATTTGAGTTGAAGGTCATATAAAAAACACCCTACTACTAATTAAATTTCTAGAATACATATGGACAAAACTAAATGAACTTTTTAAATAGTATGTAAATTATAACCAATAACCTTGAGAACTATCCAATTCTTTCTTTAATTAATTAATTTATTTATTTTAATTGGATATATATATGTCAACAGAATGCATTTTGATTCATTGTACACAATTGCAACACAACTTCATTTCTCTGGTTGTATATGCTATAACATCACACCATATGTGCAGTCACATATGTACCTAGGGTAATGATGTCCATCTCATTCCACCATCTTTCCTGCCCCCATATCCCCCATTTGCCCCACTAAAGTTCCTTGTTTTTCCCATGCCCCCCCGCCATTATGGATCAGCATCCACTTATCAGAGAGAACATTTGGCCTTTGGGTTTTGGGGACTGGCTAACTTCACCTCACATGATGTTCTCCAACTCCATCCATTTATCTTCAAATGCCATAATTTTACTCTCTTATAATGCTGAGTAGAGAACTATCCAATTCTGATCAAAACAAGCCCAAAGAATATTTTTGGGACTGGAATGTAAAGATGGGAACAAAAACAAGAATCAAATTAATTAAGAACTTACTAAGCAATAATGAGTGACAGAAGGGCTGGGTCTTGAGTGGAATCTACAAAAAGGCAGCATATTGTCCAGGACTCATAATGTTCTAATGCTAGACAATTGGCACAATTTTAAAAGGAATTATTCCTATAGCGGGGAAAAGCAATCCACTATACTAACCCCAGCCTAACAGAAATGTCTCTGAAATATCTAACACTGTCCTAGGTAAAGGATAGAAAATCCAGGGTTGCTATTTTCCTTTCTGAGCCTGAAGCAGAAATCACTATCATACCTCTCTTCCCTAATGAGCCCAACTGCTCCCCAACATCGGAGCTTCAGGCAGCATATCCAGCAAATCAGTGGACTTACAAAAGGAATTTCTGTTCAATTCCAAGCATCCCTCTGACCTAATAAGTTAGTGTTAGTAACAAAGGTTGTTCCTTGTGGTGCCACCCACCTGGTTTCCAAGCTACTTGGTGTATCTCACTCTAGAATAGAAAATTGGCATTCTGGAAAAAACTAAACTTCTTGGTTGTCAAGGAGTTCATCTCTGAGAGTCTTTTCAACTCCAGAGAGACAAATATCAAAACTCAGGCCAAGCATGGTGATGCACATCTGTAATCCCATCGGCTCCAGGGGCTGAGACAGGAGGATGGAGAGTTCAAAGCCAGCATCAGCAAAGGGAGGTGACTAAGTAACTCAGTGAGATCCTGTCTCTAAATAAAATACAAAATAGGGTTGGGGATGTGGCTCAGTGGTCAAGTGGCCCAGAGTTCCATCCCTGGTACCCATCCTACCCCACCCCACCCCCCAAAAACTCAAGGCCTCCTCAAACTGAAAGCCAGACCCTACATTGGAGAAAAATCCCATCAAGATAGCAAATTTGCCTAGCTAAGAACAACTAGCTGGCCTCGCCCTTACATATCTCTTTAGCAGTCCCTAGAACACAAAGTTAAAATAGACAGGAGTGAGCAACTGGAAGCCAGGTTGTATGATAAACCTTCACTCAGTTCCCACTGGGGTATGAGTTCCAAATGACATTGCTGTACAAGAGAAGAGTTCAATCATTCCAGAGTGCTGAAAATGAGGGAATACCAGCTGAAAAGGGGGATCCTCTATGGGGAGAGAATTCTGAAGAAGTTCTAACAGAAAGATGCAGCCAGGAAAATCATGGCATAGTGCAACCACGCTCAGAATGTAATGGCAATGAGAAAAGCTCAATAATGAGAAATGTCTCCCAAGTAGAAACAGTAGAACTTCAAAACCATGAGGGCTGCCAGGCTAGCAGCCCACACCTGTAATCACAGCAACTTGCAAGGCTGAGGTAGGAAGATCTAAAGTTCCAGGCCAGCCTTGGCTATTGTGGGGCCCGGTCCCAAAAATAAAAAGGCCCAAGGGTGAGGGTCAGTGGTAGAGCACCTCTGAGCTCAATCCCCAGTACTGCTAAATATATAAATAAATAAAAATATGAGGACTGGACACGAGTAATCAAATATAACTTTAAGGGCTCAGCAAAGAAATAGCCACAAAGAGAAAGTTCGACCAAGACCTGGAGTAAAACAGAATATTAGCAGGCATAAGTCACTGTCCCATGGTTTATATAGTATATCTGGGAGTCACATCCTTACTGAAGAAGAAGAGAAAATAAAGCCATGTCCTACCAGTGGACAGAAAATAAAGGCAGAAAAATGGGAACCCATATTGGAAGGTAATGTAGAAGCTAGAGAAACAAAGATGACAGAATCTAAGTAATCATATTATTGTTTTAATAGCAACACACATACATAGCAAAGAACACATGCAGACACATTTCTAAGGGCTTGACATATTTTAACTCATTAAAGCAACAGTACCAAAATAGGTACAATTTTTACTCCTATTTTATAGGTGAGTTAAATAAGGTAAAAGAAGTATGTGTCTTCCTAAGGTCACATATAGAAAAACAGAGCTGGGAGGCTAGGGATGTAGCTCAGTAGTGGAGAACTTGCTTAGCCCTGGGTTCAATACAAGTTACTGGAAAAAAAAATGGAATTAGGTTTTTGGTACCAAATGTAAACAAACCTGAACAGCCTACAGGGCCTCTCTTAAGACTCCTGTTTTCAATTCTTAGTTCAGACAAACCACTGAACTCTGAGTCTCAGTTCCCTTATCTGTAAAAGTAGATATACCTGTTCTCCCTACCTGATAAGACCCTTTGAAACTCAAAAAACCCTGAGTAAGGGTAAGCTGCTGTTATTCCCTACTGGACTCGTGCATCTAACACTTTTCTCTGCAAAATTTGGAAACAAAACCTTAGGTAGGCAGAACCGAGGTCAAAGAAAAGACCTTTGCAATGGCATTTCAAATGCTATTGGTTAGATAAAATTTCCATGACTCCACGGAAATAAAATCAGATTTCTTTCTGCCATCCAGCAATTGGTTTCTTATCTTGGAAATAAAGTAGAACACAATGTCTTTCTGGACAAGATATCTTAGTGCACCAAAGGACCTCTGGAACCTGGGCTGTAAAAACTGAGAGTGAAGCGAGAGCCGCACAGAATAATATCCATAAACAAATTCACTGATACAAAAGACTGCCCCATGATTATTCTAATCTGTGAAATAATAGTTGATGGAACTGAGGTAAAGCGGTTCTATCTTCAACCAGGGGAAATAAGATGGTCCAGTGATCTCAGCCTGAATTCCTCCAGCTCTGCGGAAGATGTAAAGATGCTGTTTTCCACGCTGCTAAGGACCAAAAAAAAAGAAAAAGAAAAAGAAAGAAAGAAAGAAAGAAAATACACAATTTCGGACTACTGGCCTTGGGGACTGGACCTTGAGTCATTTTTGGCTCTGGCTTTCACAGCCCTAAGCTCAATCCCCACAGCCCCGGGTCCCCCCTAGAGTCTTCAGAGCAGTGAGGCCACAGCATCCTTCCTGGCACTCACCTCTAAAGTTTTCACCAGGATCTTCATGTAGATCTCAGAGATGCCCAGAGACACTCCAAAGGCCGAAGGCAGCAGGATGAGGCCCAGCACCAGCGTCAGCCAGGTGGACAGGATCTTCCCAGCCAGGTCTGCGCCTTCCATGGCTCAGCGCACCCACTCGGAAGAGGTCTGCAGAGGAGGTTCGGGCGCGACAGCTGTCCTTGTCCCCGGGCAGTTGGGCCAGAGCTCCGGGAGCAGAGCACAGAACCCTGAGCTGGGCTCCGGTGGGTCAGCGCTGCCACCTCCTGCCACTCACCTCTGCGGGACAAAGAGAGGAAGGAAAAAAAAAAAAAAAAAAAAAACTTTGAGAACGTCGGTAATTTCCTTCCTCCTCGGCTCCTCCTTGTCCCGACTGGTTAACTCTCCGTTAAAGGCCGGGGCGAAGACTGAAACCACGGGTAGCAAGCGCAGAGCCGGGTAGCGCAGGCTGGAAGAGCAGAGCTGGGGCTAGCTAAGCGACACCGCCGTGCGGTCAGAGCACACGAGCGCAGCCAGGAACGCGCCCCACCCGGTGCCTGATTTCCTCTATGTTGCGATTGCGACAACTCAGCGGTGACTCACCGAGGCCCTCCCAGAGCGAGGATCCCTGCCGGCGACCTACACCTCTGCATACAAGCTGGCTGGACCTGGCTACGCTCGGGCGTCCTGCGCCCTATTTCTGCGCGCTGCCCTTGCCCCACCTCCTCTGCCACCCAACGGGGAGCTCCCTGGCAGGATGAGCTCTCAGCGCCGCAGCCTCCAGGGCGGCCTCCCTCCTTCCCCGCGCCCCACCTCCCCCAGCGCTCTCAGCAAAGGTCCTTTCTGGAGGAGAGTTTCCGTCTGTAACACAGAACCTACTATTGACTATCCCAGACGCTAGCGAAGGTCTTGTCTGGGTTCGTGTAAAACGACCTCTTGGGAAGGGTTTTCAAGGAGAGGAAAAGACAGCGTATGGATGAGCAGCCACACACGCCGCTTCTGGGTTTGCCCCACCACCTCCTCTTACGTGTCCCTCCCTACAGAGTTGAGGGGCTAAATCTTGCTTAACCGAAGAGTAGAAGGCTTTCTCCTTGAGTCGCCTAATCCCGCTGCCTGCTCCAGAGCACAGAAACCCCACCCACGGCTGAGTATCTGTCACTCCCTCCGCGGGGAAGATTGCAACCCACCTTCCTTCCCACCCATCCACCAACATTCAGCGCCCAGACGCTGCAGAAAATGCCCGGCAGGAGCCAGCCTCCACCAAGCTGACAAGAGTCTCCTGGGGGTTCCGTCCCCGCACTGCTATGGTATTTACTCCCCTGCAGTCCCACTGGTTTTAAGAAGGAGCATGAGAAGGCATATTGAACACTACCGTAGTCCCTAAGAAAATTAAGCTGCCCAGGGGACAGATTACCACTGAAATCAGATCTAACTCTCTTAATGGGACAAAATCTTTTACGGGTAACACAAGGGTGTTGTTTTAAGGTGAAAAAGCTGTGAGGACCAGCAAACTGAATTGAGACAGTGTTAATACCGCCTCTGCCTCCATCTTCACATGGCCTTCTCCCACCCCCACCCCCTAAAGTGCGGAGTAGTTGGAGGTTGAACTTAGGGACCTTGAACATGGGCTTGCTAGGCAAGCACCACACGACTGGCTACATCCCTGCCCTTCTTCTCTTCTTACAAATATTGTAAGGAAAAAAAAAAAAAAAAAAGCTGATCCTGCCAAGAGTGCAGAAGAAGTGCAGAGCCAGGGAATGATAAGCGCCTCTGCAAAGAATGTAAATGTCCTCTGTACTTCCTGCCAGATAGGTGTCACAGACTCTCTGCTACTGAGAAGGGAGGCAAATCAAGTTATGATTGAAAAAGTGGCAGGAGCTTGATTTCTCAAAATTAAACAGCTATCATTTGTCAGGGTACAGAAACAAGGAAAACACAACTGTCAGAGCTGTCTGGTACCTGCTGAAAATGATTATGTGTGTGTCTATATATTACCACATAATATACATACCATGTATATGTGTATATATACATATACCTCATATTTTACACAAAATCTCAAAGATTATATTGGCTCATTTTAATGCTATGTTCAGGTAAAATTCTTTCCCTCTTTTATTTCCTCAAACCAAAATGACTAAGGAATGATGAATAACTGTACCAAAGTCCACTCAACAAAGGAAACAGTACAGGTAACTTTATGTTTCAGCTTAGCCATATGCTGGCACTGAGTGCACACGGTCTTGTGTAATTTTTATTGCTCATAACCAACACTGTGAACCGGTTTTGGTTTGGGGTTTTGTTTTGAAACTTCTGTGTCTACAGTAAAACTCTATGCAGAGATCAGAAGGTGACCTGGTCAAGTACAAAAGTTCTCCTTCTCTCCTAAAATGCAAGGGATCTACAACTGGCTCCCAAAGGTAACAAAGGCTCATCCTTGCAATGATAAGGAAGGAGAGGATTCTTACCTGCCCCTCCCCTTATGTCCCTTTCATTCATAGGAACCTCCCTCCCTTCCTGCAGTCAGGATCCTGCATAAACTGTGTTTTATTTCTTAGAGGTGCATTAACAAATTGCCACAGATTTAATCACTTAATGGAGGACAGAAGTGTGAACTCAAAGTGTCTGTCCGCAGGACCAGGTTCCCTCCAAAGGCTCTAGAGGAGATTTTTTCCTTGACTCTTCTAGCTCCTGGTGACTCCCAGAGTTCGTAGTTTGACACACCTCTGTCTCTGCCCCCATCTTCACATGGCATTCCCCCTCCAGAACCCCCTAAAGTGTGGGGTAGATGGAGGTTGAACTTAGGGACCTTGAACATGGGCATGCTAGGCAAGCCCTACACGACTGGCTACATCCCTGCCCTTCTTCTCTTCTGTTATAAAGATGAATTTTTATAAATCTTTTATAAAATCTTTATAAATCATGGATTTAAGGCCTGTCCTAACCCAGGATGATGCCATCTCAAGATCCTTCACTTAATTACACATCTTCAAAAACCCTTTTTTTTCAAATAAGAGTTTCACATTCATAAATTTAGGAGTTAGGGCTTGGACATACCTTTTGGAAGTCTGAATTCAACCCAACACACTTTCCATCTCTGTAAAACGGGGATAATAATGCCTACCTGGAGAGGTTGTTATTGGGATTAGAGCTATGATTTGGGTGGTTTTTTTTTTTTTTTTTTTTGGTACCAGGGATTGAACTCAGAGTTGCTTAACCACTGAGCCATATCCCCAGCTCTTTTTTTATATTTTATTTAGAGATAGGATCTTGCTGAGTTGCTTAGGGCCTCACTATGTTGCTGAGGCTGGTTTTGAACTCACAGTCCTCCTACCTCAGCCTCCTGATCCACTGAGATTACAGGTGTGCACCACAAACGCAGGGCCTGTATATTTAAATTTTGCTGCATCCACCAGGTGCTGGTGGTGCATGCCTATAATCCCAGTGACTAGGGAGGCTGAGGCAGGAAGAGTTTGAGACCAGCTTCATCAATTTAGTGAGATCCTGTCTCAAAATTTAAAAAAAAAAAAAGAAGGGACAGGGGTGTAGCTTAGCAGTAGAGAACACCTGGGTTCAATCCCCAGCATCAAAAACCTAACTTCTTAACTTCCTTCCACCAGGCCTACCTCCTGAAGGTTCTGCCACTTTCCAGTAGTGCCACAAGGACCAAGCCTTCAACATATGGGTCTTGGGGAATATTCAAGATCCAAATTACAGCACAAAACTGAAACATGTGGAAGCGAATCAGATTGTTGAAGTATTTTATTGACCAGACAAGTTTTGCATTCCTTGTCTCCAGTCTCTTTATGAGAACTTTCTTTTCCTCTGATTTCATTTCATACCTTTCTTGGGCCTTCATGATATCTGACCTTGATTTGTATATTTGCTTAGTCATCCCATAATGAACTGTTCAGCATCCAGAACTGCATCGTTCCTCTCTACCTTTCTGCCTGTGTTCCACCCCTTCTGCACCTGCAGTTTCACTTTATGCCACACTATTTTTCAAAACCAGCAATAACTCCCAAATAGCCACAAGTTAAAATGCCAAATATGGACCACTTTAGGTTAGATCTTGAAGCACTTTCAGGGGCAAAAGAACTCTTTCTTTCCCCTCTGTTGAGGATAGATATTTGAGTTTAAAAATGAACTAACAGCCAGATGTGGTGGCACATATCTGTAACCCCAGCAGCTTGGGAGACTGAGGCAGGAGGATGGCAAGTTCAAAGCCAGCCTTAGCAATTTAGTGACTCCTAAGCAACTCAGTGAGACCTTGTCTCAAAATAAAATATTTTTTTATAACTTTATTTTGTTTATTTAATTTGTTTACCTGGTGCTGAGAATCGAACCCAGTGCCTCACACATGCTAGGCAAGCGCTCTACCACTGAGCCACAACCCCAGCCCCATAAAATATTTTTTAAAAAGACTGGGAATGCTAGGGATATGGCTTAGTGGTTGAGCTCCCCAGGTTCAATCTCCAGTATGAAAAAAGAAAGAAAGGAAAGAAGGAAGGAAGGAAGGAAGGAAGGAAGGAAGGAAGGAGACAATAGATAGTATAAAAGGAGAAAAGGCACACAAACTTATCACACACACAGGGAATCATAGGAAGGAGAGTGCCCAGTAACCCAATGAGATCTAGAAGCTTCTATGTCCTTCTTCACAGGGGTAAGGATGTATAAGCTATAGGCAATTTTAGAGGAATAATGATTTTCGGAGTGTTAAATGGACCTGAAAAACACTATAAAATCAAAGGCAAAATTCTCCTCTGCCCTATGAAGCCTTGCTGGAATAAATGGACAAAGATTAAATAGGAGACACAGCTTACACATTTCTTAACATGCAAAAGAGGGAAATAATTAGTGTGGTTACCCACTAGTCCTGAATCATCCAGCAGCTTATATAGCCCTTTTTCTATAGGGAAGGGAGGAAGCAAAGGTGATTAATGGTCCCCAAAAAGATTCTCTTTGGAATTCAAACAAAACAAAGTGATAGACATCATCTTGAAAGGGAAGTCCATCCCTCAGTCTTCTTGGTGGACAATGAGAATTAAGGATCAGAGGGAAGACAGTTGTGTACCCTTTTGCCATCTGTCTTAATGCAGATAATGGAATTCCAGAGAAAGTCTCTCCAATACTTGGGTGGATAGAAGCAGTACAAGGTTTTCCTTTAGGTCAAAAACTCAGCATGCCTGTAGGCTGGGGATGTAGTTCAGTAGTAAAGTGTTTGTCTATCTGGCATGTGTGAGGCCCTGGGTTTCATCCCTGGTACTGAAAAAAGGAAGCCCAGCCTTCCAAAAAAAAAAAAAAAGAAGAAGCTCTATTTAAGGGTCTCATTCCCTGAGCCTTAACAACAGACAACAGTTCAGAATAAAGTTCCTCTGGTTCTGAGTGTGATATTTTGACTTTCAGTTTCTTCTGTGATATGAGTTTTCATCCTTTAAACTTCCTTGGTGAATATAATAACCAGGAGGGGATAAAAGGCAATTGTGTTTCCTTTTGAGAGAGCTGGTCTTTAGGTAAGTAAGGAAACATCAGGGAAAAGCCTCCTCTAGCATCTGCTAATTTCCAAACAATTGCAATTGACAATAATTAGGACTGGAAGTGCTGCTCAGTGGAAGAAAACAGCTTAGCTTGTGCAAGGCCCTGGGCTCAATCCTCAACACTATGTAAAAAGAAATTAAGATAATAGCATGGCCAGGGGGCATATTTTAGGTTGACATCTCCTGGACTCCTTCATAACTTCCAACACATTCCAACAAAGCCTTTCTTGCTTTCCCCTGGATTATTTAGGGTTTCTTCTTCTCTGGGTCTTTGATCACATCACAGTTCTCCCTCCTCCAATATGCACATACACTTGTCTCCTTTTCACTCATTCACTCACTAACCAGGTCAGCAAACCAACATGGGGGGCCTGCCAGGTGCTGAGTAAACCACTTCAAATTATGCATTCCAGAATTGGAGAAATAACCACAGGACAGGTTCAAGGACTTGTGAGGTGCAATATGAGATGCAGCTGAGCTAAAAGTCCATCGATCACCTGACCTCCATAAGCTCCTAGTTTCACTGTGAACCAAAGTAACATTTGGGGTCTCCACGCGTCAATGTATCTACAAAACAATCTCACAACAACACCTAGGTTAGTGTTTGATTCAATAATTAGCAACTGTGGCCTGACTGGGCTAACATCAAAAAAAGATCATTAATTATATGTGTCAGAGAAAAAAAGTATAAAAAGTAGTATTATTTAAAAGATGGTTTTGACTTTGTGGACCCCTTGAAAGTTCTGAAGGACCTCCAGGAACCCCTAGGCCATACTTAGACAATTACTCACCTATGTAAAACTATAGTCAGCCTCCACATCTGCATGTTGAACCAACCAGATGGAAAATGTCCCACCAAAAAATTGTATCTGTTCTGAACATATTCAGACTTTTTCATCATTATTCCCTAAACAATACAGTATAACAACTATTTACATATCATTTACATTGTTTAAGGTATTATAATTAGTCTACAAATTATTTAAAGTATATATAAATTTAAAATATATATAAATTCTATTTCATTTTATATAAGGTACTAGAGCATCCATAGATTTGGGTATCCTCAGGGGTCCTGGAATGAATCCCCTGTGGATACCAAAGGACAAATATATGTGTCCATCAACAACAAAAATAGTGCCTGAGGGCATACTGTATATATGGAATGGCCCAGTACTTCAGATATCATGACCCATGCCTTAATTAATGTATGCAAATTAAATTATATGACAAAAAATGGAAAGAGTAAGAATTAAAATAGCAACCATTTCCTTGAGCTCCAATTTTGAGATGGGGAATCTAAATCTGCTTTTCTTTCTGAAGGTTTCAGTTCCTGGGGTTCTCTCAAAATGTGAACATTTCCTCCACTGAGTGTGAGTCTAGTGTTTAAAGCTATCATGTGTGTTTTCAAACTATTCAGCCCTAAAAATCAGGCAACTACTTCCTCTGTGATCAGTCCAAGAAACAATGAATCTATTCTATTATTGGAAGATAAACTGACCTGGTGGGAGGTGGTCTGATGGTCTCCATGACAGAGAATTCCTAGGGAATTTTTCAAGAATAATTATGACACATCCAATTTTTCCTCATGGGTGGGCTTAGAGCCTCACCCTTGGATCTAGAATGTGACCTCACAGATTCTAATCTACAGTCCTATTGGAACCACTGGCATAAGATCTGATGTCTGAATCCATTGTGTCAAGTTTCCAAAGTAGTAATGAGAGGCTGAGGGTATAGCTCAGTGGTAGAGCACATGTTTACCATGTATGAGGCCCTGGGTTCAATCCCCAACATCATCAAGGGGAAAAAAAAGTTTCAAAGTAGTATTGAGAACTAGTGGTGAGAATAATTTTTATCCAAGAGCAAACTTACATACATTGACATACTTAGTACATGCCTCCTCAATTGAATGGAATGTCTCAAAGGGGTGAGTACACAGCTTGACAAAGTGCATATGCATGGGGAAAGGGAAGATTATGACCAAAAAGCCCAGGCTCTCCTCTCCCCAACCCATTTATACACTGGTTACAAGTAAATCAGCAGTCATAAACCTGAGGGCCTCAGGTGAACATGTTTCTTTCTCTTCCTCTCTCCCTGCTCCTACGTAATCTCTTTCCCTCCCTAATCTCAGGGGAAACAGGATTAACTTTTCCCCCCATTTTAGACAGATTTATCTGTCTTGAGTACACACACACCATAGAACGGAAGTAATTTGGACTTTGGGGATGGTACCAGAAGATCACTGAAATGATTATCTCTCAAATTAAGGAGTGAATTACAGCTCCAGATAGAGAACAGGTGGGATGTAGCCTTTGAATCATCTCTTTAAAAGTTCCCTATTCTGATAGGCAGAATCATAGCCTCTGGGACAGGAGTTCTCTGTGTTTCTCCTTTGCTAGCAAAGAAATAAACCTGTTTTTCCCCTTTTTCTCAAAACTGTGTCCTCATTATTGGACTGGCATCAAGGACAAGTACTGAGGTTTCAGCAACAAGCCTTCCAAGTAGCTGGGATTATAGGAATGTACTGCCATGCTAGCCCAGACTCAGTAATTTATAATGAACAGAAGTCGATTTAGTCCAGCTCCACAGTCCTTGCCCTCAAAGCCCTGGCTTGCCTGCAAGATTTCTGAAATGTCTTTGGGTGTTTCTCCTATTATCTCTGTGAATAGCACCTGGCTGGCTTCTACCAGTGTTAACCCCTTTATCAAAAGCTCTGCATGCTTTTTTGTTCTGTAGAAGGTCAGGATGTGAATACTTCAAACATTTCTACTCTGCTTCTTTTTAATTATAAATTCAATTTTAAAATAATCTGTTCCTCTCCTATCTTTTTATAAGCAGTTTTAAAGTAGCCACACTCACCTTTCTGGAGGTGATGACCTCCCCAAGAGAATAGGCTACTCACAAAAGATCTCCTTCATCCCTCTCCAGAAGAGAAGGGGAAATACAAGAAGTACCTGGTGCAGAGCCCCACTTCCTATTTTATGGATGTAAATGCCCAGGATGCTATAAAATCACCAGTTTTATGTGTTGATTGCTTCACTGTCCTCGCCTGTAGGAGGAAAAGCAAGGCTTACAGAAGGATGTACCTTCAGGAGGAAGCAGCACTAAAAGCAATCCAAATCAAGATGAGTGGAAAAGCAACCCAATTAATATATTTTATATTTTTAAAAAGTTGCCACATAGCTTTTTAAACATTTTGTTTAGAAATTTCTTCTGTCAGATGTCCTACTTCATCACAAGGTTAAACATACAACTCAGACAAATCATCACCACTTTGAGACAGGGATAGCCTTTCCTCTTGTTTCCAATATTTCATTCCTCATTTCCATCTGAGATCTCATCAGAATGGCCTTTACTGCCCATATTTCTACTAACATTCTGGTCAAAACACTCAAGTGATGTTTAACAAGATCCAGACATTACCTATGCATCTTCTCCTTTTTTCAACCCTCATCAGAATTGCCCTTTAATGCTGAGTTCATGGAAATCTAGACTTTTAAAAAAGGTGTTCCAAATGGGGAGCTGAGGTTGTGGCTCAGTGGTAGAGTGCTCACCTCACACGTGTGAGATCCTGGGTTCAATCCTCAGCACCACATAAAAGTAAATAAGTGAACTAAAGGTATTGTGTCCAATAACAACTAAAAAAATAAACATTTTTTTAAATGTGTTCTTCCAAACTATTCTAACCCCTATCCATCACTCGGTTGCAAAGCTTCTTTAACCTTTTTATGTATTTCTTATAGCGACAACCCCACAGTTGTTACCAATTTTCTTAGTCTGTTTTAACTTCTATAACAGAAAACCACAGACTTGATCATTTATAATGAACAGAAATTTATTTGTCTCACAATTGTGGAATTGTCCAATGTGGAAGGCCCCCCTGGTGAGGGCTTTCTTGCTGTGCCATAATGATACTTGTCTTGGAAATCAGGATCGGGTCCTTGTTTCCCCGATTTAAGGTCACATATCATGTTCCTAAGGTTACACATGCACCTACGAGCTTCTCCAAGGGTCAGTGACCATTATATGACCTTCTGCCAGTGGTACTAAGCCATAAAGATAAAAATGACCCAAGTATGCAGGCAAATGCCCTTAACTTTACCTTGTTGCAAGTGTATGACTTCCCTAAATGGCAACAGATACACAAAACATTGGTCCAAAGAGGCAAAGCCAAGGTTTTGCACTAATACAAATTCCCACCCCTATCCTAACAAAAGCCCAAAGTTTAATCATTTTAGGGCAGTTCAGGCACTAAGTGATCTGCACACCTCTGACTCTCTCCTGGATATATCTCCCTTTTTCTTGTTTTTCCCTTGCCTTACAATAAACCTGCTTTAAATGCTATCTATCTGCCTTACTGTATACTTCTGTTTCTGTGCTGGGATACTTGTCTAATCTTGGGCATTTACACACAAGGATGGAGAAATAAATCACCATGCTCCATGGAAAATTCTCAACCACCAATAACAATATTTAACTTTCTGACCTTACCTGAGTGGGTAAGATCCCCCTGTCCACCTCTACAGTGAAAGTATTACAATCACATCTGCAAACAGAAAGAGAGAAAGAGAGAGAGAGAGAGAGAGAGAGAGAGAAACATCATGATTTGGTGATTTATTTACTTATTTTTATATTTGGTACTGGGAATTTAACCTAGAGATGCTTTCCCACTGAGCTACATCCCCATCTCTTTTTATTTATTTATTTTTTAAATTGAAACAGGGTTTCACTAAATTGCATAGGTCCTTGCTAAGATGCTGAAGCTGGCATAGAACTTGTGATGTTCCTGCCTCAGCTTCCTGAGTAGCTGGGATTACAGGTGTGCTCCAACATGCCTGGTTCAAGTGATTTATAATGATTCATTCATGATTGTATAAGTTGTCATAAAAATTGATTTTTTTCTATCCTCTGTCTTTAAAGGATTCCCAGTTCAAGGCAAATAAAAACTTTTAGAAATAAAAATTTTATTTCATTTTATTTATTCTTATCTATTTATTATGTGGTGTTAGAAATAAGATTCAGGGCCTTATGCATGCTAAGTACTTCTACTACTGAGCTGCAGCCCCCAGCATTAGAAATAAAAAATAAAAAGACCAAGTGAAACTCTGAATTATATATTTGGAAAGGTAGTAATACCTGGAAACTGGCATTTTAAATGTTGTTTAGGGACATCCCCTTTCTTTTCAAAAGCAAAATAAAATAAGTGGGTTGATAGTTAAAGACACCAAGTTTACTCCATAATTAGTCTTGGAGTCTTTCATTCTGAGAGTTCCTAAGTTAAAAACATGTTCAGGCCATGACAGTTGCCTTTAACTAATGGACTGCTGTCACCACCCTGTAATACATTGTGCTAAAGTTCACTTCTTCATTTTAAGTAGAGAGCAACTATCTAATAGCAACAATTAAAAAAGAAAACAACTTGCTGACTAAGTAGTAGCTTCAATGTACTCTGGCCTCTGTTAAAAATAAAATCTTTTCAACTCACGATGATTGTTATAGCACACAGCTATTATTTACAATGTTGCAACCATTAATCTTTATTTGTCCCATTCTGGTATCATCTAACTGGCGTTCTGAAGGAAAAATGCGATCCTTTTTAAACCAGAGTTTAGTAGAACAAAGTTTGAAATAGGTAGTAGTATCAAGGACCCTAATTTCTTGTCATGACTCCTATGCTTCAGTTACTTCCACTATTCATCATTATTTACGTGTCTATTTATTCATTTATTTATGGTACTGGGGAGTGAACACAGAGCAGAATGATACAGTTAGCCAACCATGGACCAAAACCTCTGCAACTCTTAGCCAAAATAAAATCTTTCCTCCTATAAGTTGTTCTTGTCAGGTATTTTGGTTACAGTGATGAAAACTTGATTAAAACACTTATCTTAACAAAAAATTTAAACTCTACTAGAAGACTAATGACATTTTGGGCAGGACCTCAACATAAATAAAACTGGTAACCCATCTTTGACCATGAGTAAACAATTAGGTGAAGATAATCATCTCCCTGTGCTTCTCAAAATGAAGTACCTACAACCCACAGGGGATATAGGTAGACACTCACAGGTCCATAAGTCCCCTGTGAGAGTTTTCTGTCTTGGTTTTCATCAATAGGGTGGCCTCCATTTAGCACCTGCTACATGGATAACCACTTACAGCTATGCATTCCCACATTTGCACATAGAACTTAAGTGACAATAAGTAGTGATAATCTACTTTTTAAATTCAGTGTTTCTTAAATTATAATATGTAAATATCTTCTTTGGGATCTAAAAATTCTCTGGTTTGAGCTTTCCAGGAGGAGGGTGATTGGGTTCTGAACCTGAAGAACTTAAAGCTACAGGAGGTATCCTTGGGAATCACCAAAGTTCAGCTTCAGCCCATGGAACGATCAGTAAGGATCTTAAAAAGCAAGTAATTCACTGTTATGATCTGGATATGAGGTGTTCCACAAAAGCTCCTGTTAATGCAGGAATATTCAGAGTTGAAATTATTAGATTATGAGGGCTGTAGCCTAATCAGTCCATCCTATTTTGAATGGCTGACTGGGCGTTAACTGTAGGCAGGTGGGGGTATGGCTGGAGAGGCAGATTACTGGGGGTATACTCTGGAAAGATTCATCATCTCTGTGGGCCCTTGCCTCCATTCCCTTCTTCCCTCTCTCTCTTTCTATCCCCCCATCCCACCCTCCTGGCCACCTGCAGCATAGTAGCACTCCACTATGTCCCTCTTCCATGATGCTCTCCTTACCTCAGGCCCAGGGCAATGGAGTCTGTCAACCATGGACTGAAACCATGAACCCACAATAAACTTGACAAGTAAGACATAATACCAAAAACAGGAGTCCAGTACTACCTCAGGGTAATCACCTCCATTTCATATGGGCTACAATAGCCTTGGTGTCACTATTGACCTTATATTGGTCAAGTTTTTGCAGCTTCATAATAATGAGTTTGATTTCATATTTCAAATTCACAGGAGACTGAGCTGTTACTCAGAATGCCAAGAGTCATGTATGGTGCTGTATGAGTATTTTTCTAGTAACCAGAACATCTTCAAAATATAGTACCCCTTCCTTCACTGTGTCAAAGAGATGGAAGGACAAATTCTCAATCAGAAGAAATGAGAGCAAGCCCCATATACAGTCCTCATCAGGTGAGGAGAAGCCTGAAGAGGACCACTGCTGGGTATCTGAAGGATAATGACCACGTTCCGGTGCCTCTCCTGGCCAAGCTATGTGGACAACACCCAAGCTGGCTTCTCTGGTTTCCCGGACTTTCTTCTTTCCTTCTTTAAGCAGGTTATGATAGTCAGCAAGATAACAAGTTCCATTCATGTCAGTCACATTATAGTCATTCCTTTGGGAGTATATAGGAGTCACCCTCATGGGTGTACCTCAGATCTCTTCAGCAACACATCTACCAGGTGTTTTATTCCCCTCTTATGGAGTTCATTGCTACAAATGTCTCATTGTGCATAGTTTTATTCATCCTCTTAAATCAGAATAAGTAACTGAGGGGGAAATGATGAGCAAGGAAAAATATTTTTTCATTCTCAGAGAATGTTCTTATGTCAAAACTCTCATGATCAAGGGATATCTTACTTCACATTCTGTATAATGACTATATTACTAACCTTCTAATGGAAAAGTCAAATTTTCAGTGAGCAAATGAATAAAGCATATTATTTTTTTTTTCTTGTACTAGGAATTGTACTCAGGGGTATTCAACCACTGAGCCACATCCCCAGCCCTATTTTGTATTTTATTTAGAGACAGGGTCTCACTGAGTTGTTTAGTGCCTCAAAGATGCTGAGGCTGGCTTTGAATTCATGATTCTCCTGTCTCAGCCTCCCAAGCCGCTGAGATTACAGATGTGTGCCACTGCGCCCGGCAAGCATATTCTTTATGTGCCAGACATTATGATAAATCTTAAGGATTAAAGAAGAGTAAAATGATCCAGTGCATGGTAAAGATATCAACTAAGAGGGCCCATAAATACAGAATAACCTAAAATGAATCCACTTCTACCCTTTCCAATCCATTTTCCACTATTGAGGTAGTCATTTTTTAAAAAAATAGAGTATGTTGGCTTATTCAGTTTGCAGTCACGTGTAAGGTAGAAACAATCCAATACAGGGTGGGTTGTGCCAAGTCCAGCCCCATCCTTACTGCTTTTCTCACATAAGGTGAAGACTCTGGGTCCTTCCTGTGGCTCTGGGACAAAAGCTCTGAACCCTTGCAAGCAGTTCTTGAATAAACCAACTCCCACCTCTGCAAGAGTAAGTCTCTTTGGCTTACACACATTCTAGGTATAAATAAAGTCAAGAAATCCATTTACCATAGAAGCAAATGAGTCTCAGCATTAGTAATGATTCAACCATTTACAACAACTTAGACTCTAAACATAGTGAACTTAATGCTGATTATGTTTTATGTCTAATATATGTATATTAGGTTCAACCTCAATACACAAACACACACATACACACAAGCACACACAAATACATATATATCTTTGTATGTGAGTGTGTGGTATTGGAGATTGAACCTAGGGATGCTTACTGCTGAGCTATATTTCCAGCCTTTTTTTATTTTTTGTTTTAAGACAAGGTCTCACTAAGTTGCTAAGACTGGCCTCAAACTTGTGATCCTCCTTCCTTAGCCTACTGAGGTGCAGGGATTACAGGATGTGTATCACTATCCTGGCAAGATTTCTATATTCTTGTTATTCATGGATTCTCCTAAAAAGTAAGGGTAAGTTGCTTTACATTGTGTAAAGGATCCATACATCTAATTTCCCAGAAGTTTATGGTCAACTCAAAAAGACATTCCATATATACTTTTAGTTTTCTCTCTCAGCTCAGGCAACCTTTCTCCAATTTTTGTTATCACTGCAGAAGTTAGTGTGTGTGTGTCTCTCTCTCTGTACTTGCTATTGATCCCAGGGCCATGGGTATGCTAAGCAAGTGTTCTACATTTAGCTATAGCCCTTTTCTTTCTTTTTTCTTTAATATTTATTTTTTAGTTTTTTAGGTGGACACAACATCTTTATTTTATTTTTATGTGGTACTGAGAATCTAACCCAGTGCCTCATGCATGCGAGGCGAGCGTGCTACCACTTGAGCCACAACCCCAGCCCGCTCTTTTCTCTTTTTAATTTTGAACCACAGTTTCTCTAAGTTGCTCAAATTTACAATCCTCCTGTCAGCCTCCTGAGTAGCTGGAATTACAGGTGTGAGTCATTGTACCCACTACTGCAGAAGTCTTACTTTCAGTAAGAGATTGGTATTAGTCACAGTTCTAAAAAGAGATGGAAGAGAGGTGGGGGCACAGATATGAAAGGGGGTTTATTAGGGGAATTGGCTCACATGATTTGGGAGGCTGAGAAGTCCCCTGACAGCTTGTCTATAAACTGGAGACCCTAGGAGCATGGCTAAGTTCAAGCTTGAAGACATCAAAACAAAGGAAACTGGTGGTACAACTCTCAGTCTGGGGCCAAAGGCCTAAGACCTCATGTAAAAGGCCAGAGCCTACAGTTCTAATATCCAAGGACAGATGGAAAGAATGCACTCAGCTACCAGATAGGTAGGCAGACATTCACCTTTTTATGGTTTGTTTTTTCTTTCCTCTGACTCCCCAGCCAATTACATGGTGCCTATCAGACTTTCCTACCTGGTCTACTGAGACTCACATGCTAATCTTCTCTGGCAACACTCTCAAATACACCACAAACAATACTTAACAGGTTTCTAAGTATTCCTTAATTCAATGAAGTTGACACCTAAAATCAACCATTAGAGCAGTGTTAAGGTGGAGAGCTACAAATGGAGCTTCTGTAAATTGGGAAGTGGTCTGTATAGTCCCCAACTTATCTAAGATCTCAGCTTCAGTCTGCAGGTTTGTCCACAGTGTGTTCAGGTGAAGCCCTGGACTTTAAATCAAGTAGCAGTGAGTTTGAATTACAGAAAGCATTGAGCCTTGGTTTCCCCCTAAACAGAATAAATACAGTACCTTACATGATTAATAACATTAAATTGTGTAATACAAAGGATCTGATCCAAAGTAAGCATGGTATTTGGCAAATTATTTAACTTCTATGAGCCTCAACTTTTTCCTCCGATGACTTTACGTATTATAAATCTACCTAGTGGCTTGTTATAAAATCAAAGAAATCACAAACACAACGTATGCAGAAGTTCCCCACTTCCCATCTTGTTTCCTGCCAGGCAATCACAATTTTCATGCTACAAAAAATACTAGTATTACTACTACTACTACTACTACTACTAATAATAATAATAATAATAATTCCCTCACAAAATCCTCTGAAGAGCAATTGTTTTAGTCAGCTTTTTCACCACTGTGACTAAAAGACCAGACAAGAACAATTTTAGAAGTGGAAAATTTTATTTGGGGTTCACAGTTTTAGAGGTCTCAGTCTATAAACAGCTGACTACATTGCTCTGTGCCCAAAATAAGTCAAAACATCATGGTGGAAGGATGTGGAGAAGAAAATCAGCTCAGGGCATGGCAATCAGGAAGCAGAAAAAGCTCTGCTCACCAGGGACAAAAAATAAACCCTAGGGCTGGGATTGTAGCTCAGTTGGTAGAGCATTTATCTTGCACGTGTGAGGCACTGGGTTTGAGCCTCAGCACCACATAAAAACAAATAAAATAAAGGTATTGTGTCTGTCTACAACTAAAAAAAATTTAAAAAATATATATATAAACCCTAAAGACACACCTCCAGTGACCCATCTCCTCCAACTACTTCCCACCTGTCTATAGTTACCATTCGGTTAATCCATATCAATAGGTTAAGGCACCAATTAAATTAAAGCTCTCATAATCCAATCATCTCATCTTTAAACATTCTGGTATTTCTTTTTTCTTCTTCTTCTTCTTTTTGGGGGCTGGGATACTGGGAATTTAACTCAGGGGCACTTGACAACTGAACCACATTCCCAGCCCTATTTTTTTTTTTTTTTTTTTTTTTGTATTTTGTTTAGAGACAGGGTCTCACTGAGTTGCTTAACGCCTTACTTTTTGCTGAGGCTGACTTTGAACTTGCAATCCTCCTGTCTTAGCCTCCCAAGCTATTGGGATTACAGGTGTGTGCCACCTCACCTGGCTAAACATTCTTGTACTTCTTACACATAAGTTTTGGGGGACACCTAATATCTAAACCATAACAGCAATTCACCACGTTGAAAACAATGAATGGGGTTGGGGATGTAGTTCAATGGAAGAGGGTTTGCCTAATGTGTGGGAGGACCTAAACTGGATTCCCCAACACCACAAAATAAATAAATAAAATAAAAATAAAACAATGAGGTCAGGTGTGGTGGTGCACACCTGTAATCCCAGCAGCTCAGGAAGATGAGGCAAGAAGATCACAAGTTTATAGTCAGCCTTAGCAATTTAGCAAGGTCTTAAGCAATTCAGTGAGACCCTGTCTCTAAATAAAATACAAAAAAAGGGCTGGAAATGTGGCTCAGTGGTTGAGTGCCCCTGGGTTCAATCCTTGGTATCAAAAATAATAATAATAAATAAAACAATGAACAAATATAAATTAAAAACCTAGATAAGTAGCATGAAATTAGAGTGAAAATAAATTCATTACTGGAGAAAACTATTCCCTCTTAAGAAAAAATCATGGAAGGTCCTACTGAATGACAGAATATGGCAGCACATACACAACCTTAAAAGCTTGTCCACTAATATACCACTGGACATATTTCTTTCTATTATGGATGAAGAAAATGAGTTTTGGTAAAGAGGCAGATTTTTAGAAATCTAGAAATTCTGATTTATTTTCTACTTTAAATATTTTTTAAATTCATAGTCTCAGGCTCTATCCTTCAGGCACATTCACTGCCTGGGAATGCCTAAATGATTTCATGCTGTTTAGCCAAGTCTCAAAATATATATTATGAGATGAATTACTGGTCTACTAAAACTCAATTTTCCAATTCCTATTTATACAACCTTTTTTTTTTTTTTTAAAGAGAGAGTGAGAAAGACAGAGAGGGAGAGAGAGAGAGAATTTCAATATATATTTATTTTTTTAGTTCTCGGCGGACACAACATCTTTGTATGTGGTGCTGAGGATCGAACCCGGGCCACAGGCATGCCAGGCGAGCGCGCTACCGCTTGAGCCACATCCCCAGCCCCTATACAACTTCTTAATCCCACTATTCTTCCTCAGCTGCTTACACAAAATCAACATTCACTTGTACATTATTTTTAGTTGGGGTATAAGCTTGTTATTAATTTATTTTAAATGGGTATCAAAAGCTATTACCTTATTCAAGAGTGCCAATGATTTAAGAAAAATTTTCTATGGGTTTTGAAGCCATTGGTCTAAAGGCTTTGTGGAGAACAAGACTATACCCTCTATGTAAGAGATGTATGCAGATTTTCTCTTAAAAATGTGTATGTTCTCCCATCAGTCACCCTGAGATAAGACAGATACTGGAACAGGAAATAAGGAAAGGGAAGATTACCTTTCATTACAAGGAGGAAGGAAAATCTTTCATGTCTTGTCTTCTGTCATTAGGCTTAGACTCTGAGGGTTTTACTTTTTTGAAGTACACATCACAATAAGGGGACTAAGACTTGAGTTCTAGCAGTGTTGGTTTGGGGCCAGTTAGGCCTTTGTAGTTCTACATTACTCTCTGCTTTCCATATCTGTAAATCTTCAGCAAAACTATATCAATTGCCAGGCTGTGAGCCATGCTCTATAGCTTTCTCCTTGTGGAAGCCATGTGTCCCAAAATATTATCAAAGTCCTACGGATTAAGATAACAGTTGTGGCATATGTATTTTCAGCTACTCTCATAAATTCTTTGTGAAATCATTAATCATTTTTAATTCTGCTTTCTTCATTGTATTTTTAACCAAGTTTTCTAGAGATATACAAAAAACCCTATTAGCTTGGGGGACCATTATGTATAAATTAGATTGCTTAAATAGTATGGAAGAGTAGCTGGATTGAGAAGGAGCCAGAACTCCAGCTCTAGCACTACCATTAAAAGGGAAAGTCATTTAATTTAAGATCCTCCAATTTTAGCCATTTAAACCTTCATGTCCTCCAGGGGGCCCTCTGCCTGTTTAAGTAGCTCTGAACTCCAAAGAAAGATCTATTCTTGTAACTCCGAACTACTTTATCATTATTTAGATAGAGGTTTTTGTAGTCTTATACATAAAAGTAGGAAGTTAAAACATTTTTTAAAAACATCACAAAGGGCTTGGGATGTAGCTCAGTGGTACATATGACTAGCATATGTAAAGCCCTGAGTTCAATTCCCAGTACTGCAAAATAACAATAATAATAACAATAAGAGCAAAACCAATAATAAACCACAAAGATTTGAGCTAAATTTTTAAAGTCTATTTTTAAATTTGCTTTTGTAAGGCCAGGGGTATAGCTCAGTGGTAGAGCATTTGCCTAGCATGTCCAAGGCCCTGGGTTCAATCCCCAGAATTAAAAAATATATATATATTTTTTTGCTTTTGTATGGTAGCAGAATAAAAGTCACATATAGATATATAGTTAAATTTCATGCTGCAGTCAAAGATTTACAAAAAAAGAACACTTGCATAATAACAAAATTAGAGCATTTAACGCATTATCTTCCTCTGTAAATCATGCCAAGAAATGAAATGGAAACATTACTTGTAGAATAAAGAAAACAAATTAATTAAATTTCTTATGATTTTATTTCCCTGAAATTTTCTCTTCAGGGCAAATATACAAGCAAAGAAAAACATATACAGTCAGCATGGTGGCACATGCCGACAATTCCAAAGACTCAGGAGGTAGAGCAGAAGGATCTTTAGTTGGAGGCCAACCTCAGCAACAACCCTGTCTCAAAAGAATTTAAATAAATAAAAAGGGCTGGGATGTGGCTCAGAGGTAAAAGCACCCTGGTTTCAATCCTCTGTTCCAAAAAAAAAAAACGATGGGGATGTAGTTCAGTGTTAGAGCATTTGCTTACTTACTATGTATGAGGTCCTGAGTTCAGTCCCCCATTTGACCAAAATAAAGAAAATATTCTTAAGTTTATTTTTCATTTAAAAATATGTGTTTTAGTCCATTTTCAGCTGCTATAACAGAATGTCACAGACTAATTTTTAAACAACAGAATTAATTTGGTTCACGGTTCTAAAGGCTGGTTCATGCTCTAAAGTCCAAGAGCATGGTGCTGGCACTTGGTGAGGGCCACCATGCTATCTCTGGCATGGCAGAAGGGCAGGTGAGCATGCATGACACAGTAATCAAGAGAGGACCCAAGTTACTTTTTTGTTTGTTTGTTTGTTTTGTTTTTTAGGTACCAGGGCTTAACCACTGAGCCACATCCCCAACCCTTTTTAAAATATTTTATTTAGAGACAGGGTTTTCCATAGTCACTTAGGGCCTCACTAAGTTGCCAAGGCTGACTTTGAACTCACAATCCTCCTGCCTCAGCCTCCTGAGCTGCTGGGAATACAGGCATGCACCACTGCATTTGGCTCCCAACTCACTTTTATAGCAAACACACTCCCATAGTTAGGACATCAATCCATTTCTGAGGTCTCATTTCTTAACACTGGTGCAATTTCAATTGATTTTTAAATGAGACAGTCAAATAATATTAATATGTAAACATTTAAATAAGAAATTTTAGTTATTACTTGTTTAGTTTAAAAAAATCACATTAAAATTTAGTGGTTTAAATTAAAATGATTTGTTATTTCTCATGGTACTGTCTGTTTCTTAACTGAGCTCAGTTGCATGGTTCTTCTGCTGCAGGCATTGTATCTGAAGCTACATGTGATGCTGTGTTCAGTCAGAAGTATACCTGCAGCTGAAACATCCCAGATGAGCTCATCCTCCTCGTGTCTTCTCATCAGTGAGTGGTCAAGCCTGAACTCTTCAGCATGGTACCTGACTCCCAAGATGGGGAAAGTGGGGTTGTCAGGAGGCTTAAAGCTTAGGTGTATGCTACGGTTTGGATAAAGTCTAAATGTCTCCCAAAACTACACGTGTTGAAATCGAATCCCCATTGGGAGGTATTAAGAAATGAAAACTTAATCTGACCATGGTGTTTAGAGGTAAGACCTTTGGGAATTGATTAGGATTAAACAAGGCCTTTAGAATGGAGTACCCACAATTGAATCATGATGACTTTACAAGAAGAGAGAGAGAGAGAGAGAGACCAGACATATACACATGTACATATGCACTAGCTGGCTCTTGTCATGTGTTGTCCTGTACCATTTGAGGACCCTGCCAGGAAGTAGGACATCAACAGATATAGCCCCTATACCTGATACCTCCAGAACCAAAATAAACCACTTTTCTTTATTAAGTAGCATATCTCAGGTACTTTGTTACCATAATGAAAAATGGACTAATACAGTATGAAATGCACTGAATCATTTATGATGATTTTATTGACTGAAAGAAACCAAAAGTTCAGGCAACTTTCAAAGTAAGAGCTAATATACTCTATTTGTTGATGGGAGAACTGCATAAATACATACTGTGAAGTAAATTGTTGGTTACCATGTTTGCAAACAACTATATATATATATTTTTTTCTCTTTGTCTCTTTAATAGGCTATCAAAAGTTTGTTATTTTTATCATCCCCTCTATTTGCATAATAGTGGGCTATTTCAAATTGGATCTACTCACTTAAATTGTTATATCTTTGCTTTATGTTTTTTATTTTGAATTTTCTATTTATCAGTATTTTCATATCTCTTAATTGTCCAATCTAAATGTAAATAACTATCACAACTTTGTGAAGATAGTGATTTGTTTTCAAATAAAATTTTCTAGTAGCCAATGTCATCTCTCAATTATGTGTATAGTCACTGCAGCCATGTCTCACTAGCAATAGCACCTCCTCCAGCTCTCTGAACTCTAGCCAAAAAGCTGTGAAAGAGGAAAGGAAGAACTTTTATAACATGAGTCCTTCCAAGTAAACTGCCTGTAAATCAACCAGAAGGTGAGGAAAGATTATCATTATGTGCTTGGTATTATGACACTACTTGAAATCAGACATTGTCGGGAGTCCCCTGAACTCCTCCAAAAGCCTCCTCCAGCATCAGGTATGAGAAATTGGGTAGGAATCGAACACTGATCTTTGAAATTTCAATGCACAACTATTGGTGCTTTGCAGTGTTAAATCAAATTAAATTGGTCTGAGAGGGCCACTGCACTCACATATTTGAGTCCTCATGTAAAGAACTGCATCCTAACTTTCTTTTGTACAAAACAAACCTAACTTACAAAACTGCCCTTTGAATGGATAGCTGAGTTTCAGCCAATCACAGCAGCTGAGCTTGCCAATAGTAAGCAGCCAACTGTTCAAATCATGTTCAAATAAGGTAAATGCCAGGCTGGAAAAATCTAGAATTCTCTGTGTCTCACTTCCATTTTCTTTACATCATTTCCCTTTTTCCATCCATAAATACTTTTCAGAGCACATTGCAAGTAGGAGTCTTTCTGCTCTGGTTCTGAGGGCTGCCCAATTTGGGAATCTATCTTAACTCAATTAAACCCTGTTAAATTTAATTTGTGTAAAGTTTTTCTTTAAACAGCGGGTGGCAAGTTAATCCTATTTTGCTGCATTATTTGAAGTTACTAATATGCCATCCACATGTAATGATTATGCCGAAAGATATCCATTCGCATATTTAGAGAAGGAGCTTAAGATCCACTGATGAGAAACATTTTATCCCAAGCAAAACAATGCCATAAAACACCTCTCTGTCCTGTTACTGGTTGTTCTGAGCATTCAATATTTGAGATAGACATCTCAAGGTATCTATATGTGATATTTTTATTAGACTGGGTGGCTTAAGCAACAGAAATTTATTTCCTCAAATTTTGGAGCTCTAAGATCCAGGTGTTGGCAGGGTTGGTTTCTGCTGAGATTTCTCTCCTTGGCTGGTAGATGCCTGACTTCTCCCTGTGTCTGCACACATCTGTGTGTTCTAAGTTTTTCTCCTTATAAGGACATCAGTCAGATTGAATTAGGACCCATGCACATGAACTCATTTTAACTCAATTACCTGTTTAAAGAGGTATCTTTAAAGATACCTCTAAATATGGTTACATTCTGAGCTACTAGGAATTAGGATTTCAACAGAATTTGGGGGGACATAATTTAGCACACAATTATTATGAATGGAAAAACTGGAGGGCAGAACCAGGTATTGATAAGCTTTCTCCAGGTTTATGTGTAAGTTTATGGAAATACAAGGACAGAAAGCTATAATGCAGGTCATCAGGTTTTGGTAAACAAGTTTTGGCCAGTTAACTTTATAACAATTGTAAGTAAAGCTGTTAAAAATTTCCAGACAATGACAGCATGTGGGTCAATTCTGAACAAATGGGAATGGAACTCAGTTCTTTCTCCCTACCATCAGTTGTTACTGAATAAAGTCTGTTTTCACTGCTTAATTGATATTTTTAACTGCTTTTTCTTTTATGCCTTGACTTCCAAGAACTAATAAAATCAGAAGGCAAAGGTCATCTGTAAGTGAAGAATTGAAATAAACTATTGTCACTAATATTAGAGTATAGTTCTTAGAAAGCCTGATGAGTCAACACCTGCTTAGCTACCCAGGGATAGCACTTGAGGTTTTTTTTTTATTTGTTAGTGGTGCTGGGGATTAGACCCAGGGCCTGAACATGGTAGATAATTACTCTACCACTGAGGTGCACCCCAATCCCTGCACTAGGAAGCTTATCTATCCCCCTTATTGGGTCCATGCTCTGACCAGCCTTCCTGGCATCTCAAAGGATTTCCCAAAGCCTAATGGCCTTACATATGAGGTTGCTGCTTCTCTCTCAATCACCTCTTTATTCCTTTGGTCTCATGGAAAGGGTACAGCACTGGAAGTCAGGACTCCAGAGTTATAGTTCTGTTCTGCTCCAAATTTACAATTTCTGATCTCTTAATTAATCGCTATGGGCTTTAGTTCTGCATCAGTAAAATGAGAAAAATGGACCAAATGACATCTAAGATCCCCTTATAATAACTCTTGTATTATTTGACATCAGCATTCAAAGGAAATGTTTAGTAAGTCTACTCTTAATAAAATAAATTTAGAAACACAAAGAGAATAGTTTTCCTCTTTCTTAACTTAATAGGATGACAAATTCAATAAATGTTAAGTGGGACCTGACACAGTAGTGCATGCCTATAATCCCTGAAACTAGGGAGGCTGAGAGAGGAGGATTACAAGTTCAAGGCCAGCCTCAGAAACTTTAGCTAGACCCTCAGCAACTTAGTGAAACCCTGTCTCAAAAAAGAAAAAAAGAAAAGAAAATACCAGGGATATAGCTTAGTGGTAAAGTGCCCCTAGGGTTTTATCTCCAGTGCTTCCCCAAAAAAAGTTAAGTGGAAAAAAAATGAATTTTGTTTGTTAAAATCCTACAAATTAAAAAAAAAAGAAAGAAATGCCCATCATAAATTTTCTTATACCAAAGCTTTATTTATTTATTTATTCATTTATTTTTGGTATTGGAGATTGAACCCAGGAGTGCTTAACCACTGCACTACACCCTACACCCCAGACCTTTTTATTTTTTATTTTTGAGACAGGCTCTCACTAAGTTGTGTAGGGCCTTACCAAGTTGCTTAGGGCATACCAAGTTGCAGAGGCTGGCCTTGAACTTGCAATCTCCTGCCTCAGCCTCCTGAGCTGGCATTACAAGAGTGTGCCACCAAACCTGGCTAACCCTCATTTATTTTATTTATTTTTGTATGCCCCCCTGCTCAAAATCAAAGTATTATTTTTACTTTGTATAAAGAAAATTCATTTTTCTCTTCTTATTTGTAAAAGCTTGTATTTTAGAATCTGTTAGTTTCTGTTTGCTTTAGAACACCCTCACTCCATGAGGAGTTTTGAAGCTAGCCTTACTTCCTAAATCCCTCATTTATTTTTAAATGCAAGGAAAGTTTAGAAAACTAAAACAATATCTTGTTAAATTGCATTTACTCAGAGTAAAAGAAAAAAAAATGTGCTTTCTGCCTTTGGAAAAAGACTTTTAGTGGTATCATTTAATCTCATATTTTATTTTATTGCAACACTTAAAAAGGATTTTATGATTAATAATGTTCATACCTTTTGACATACACTCTAATTCCTACATCTATACCAGCAAATGTCTGTAAACAAACTTTTTATTCAACATAAATGAATTGAAATATCTTTATAAAATTATATATTCATCTAAATTATTATGATAATGATGTAGATAGGCGTAAAAATAAAATCTCATTGCAACTTAACCAAAAGAAAGACATTTTCTAGGTGGGTGACCTGTGCTAAACATAAAATTAGACATAATGAGACAAAATTTCAAAGAAATAGCATGTCCTTTAGGAGATGCTGATTTCAGACTTGACCTGGAGGCAGTTTCAAGTATGTCTAATTAGTCTCTAGCAGGGCCCATCAACTGTGGCCATCACCAAAGGTATTTACTCTCATTTATGATATACATCTGTGCAAAAACAAAACCCATTTATGTGTTTCCTTATGAGACTGATATACTGCCTACTAAGAAGCACTTACCTGTATTTCATGATACATTTATTAATGATTTTTATTATATATGCACAGGAAAGGAGCCAGAAGGCATATATCAAACCACTAACAATGTAAGAGGAGTGGGAGCCAGGAAGAGTGAGGAAGGAATTTTTACATTGTACTCTACATATTTAAATGATTTGCTTCAAACTTTACAAAAATTAATTCATGCTTCGCTTAAGTAACTAAAAAAGAGAAAAATCTGAAACAAAGGCAATAGCAAAAACATATTTAAAATAAAAACATAAAATAAGATGAAAAAATCTTTCATAGTAATAGTAAATGTAAATCAAAAGAATAAATATACATGTATAAACAATTCTGAAGAAAGTTCTCAATTATGCTTTTTAAATCCCAGCCTGGAACTGAATATTTAATTTTTGGGTTTTAATGTAGTTGTTTGTTTTGTTTTTGTTTTCAAACTAGGATCTACATTGTCCAGGCTGGCCTTGAACTCCTGGGCTCAAGCAATACTCCTGCCCCAACCTCTTGAGTAGCTGGAACTAGAGACCAGTGCCACTATGCCTGGCTTACCACTTGAGTTTTGATACCATCAGAAGCAAGCATTCTGGATGTTTGGGTAACTTCAAGTAAATTCTATGAGCCGAATTATGTCCTTTCAAATTCTTATGTTGAAATACTAACCCCTAGTATCTCAAAATGTGACTGTATTTGGAGATAGAGCCTTTCAAGAAGTAATGTAGATCAAATGAGGATACTAGGATGAACCCTAACATAACATGAATTGTGTCCTTATAGGAAGAGGAAATGAAATAAAAATATTTTGTGATTTCACAGTTAAGGTATTTTCTAACTCTATTTCTATATTGTACTATATTCTACATCCTCACCTGTGTGACAGTCATGATGTATATTCAGTTAGGAATTCTCTATATCACTTCCTCATAATATTGGAACAAAATTTCCCATTTTCTCAAAATTATTGTGATCTTTGCTAAACAATCATATAGAATTTCAGACTAGAAGGGCTTTAGAGGTCATGTGGTTCAGAGATGGCACATGTGTCCCATGAGGATCCTCTCTCCAGTTTACAGCTGACATGCTAATTAGCCAAAACACTTTCTCACTTTCCCAGATAAGACCTCACCATCCCTCCTAACAATGTCCCAGGCAGACCCTGACATGACATTGAGATTGGTTTGACAACACAAGCTTCCTTGCAGTTCTGATACAGCCCATTTGTATCAAATAAGGAAATGCTCAAAAAAGACAGAACCAGCTGTGTAACTTGCAGCCCCTACAGCAGACTGAAAATATAAAACTTCTATTCAAAATTACTAAGAATTTCAAGAAAGGGCAGCAGAGAATTAAAGTATGGAGCCCTTCTCAAAGATGGTATCATGCAACTGCACAGGTTGCTGTTCCTAAAAAGAGAGTCAGTGAATTGCCAAAAGTGATTTGGTGGATAAGATTGGAATATGCAGTCTTTTTTTAGTTAACCAGGCTAATGATTTTTTTTATTATTTAACATAGCTTAAATTATTCACTGAAGCTACAGAAATTCATAGGTAAAGGTTGTTTGTAATAGAAAATTCATCTTTGAATTTTTATTAGAAACAACCTTTACCTACAGTCATTAATACTGGCTCAGATCACACTAATAGCTCTCAGAATTCTGGATCCAAATAGGTTAGCTGAACTAACACCACTAAACTAACACCCTTTCTCTTGGAATTGATCTAAAGCAGTACTCTATTAGAGTTCAAATTAGTTTATTAACCCTGTTTATAATGATTCTTAAAGCACAGTCAACACCTCTACTTCTGCATTTATTTTATCTTATTTGCCTGGGTTCTATTCTTCTTGTATTTGTGGACGTACAAGGCTAATTTTTTTTAAGTCAGTGATACTTATTCAGGATAAGCTACATCATTTGTAGGCATTTTTACTGTCACAATGGATTTTTCAAAGCAGGCTTTTTCTGGTACATTATAGCAGATTCGGGTCTATTAACTGATTTTACATAATAATAACCTTTACAGTCTCCATCCAAAGACCTTTTCTTCACAGCTACTATCACAGTGCCCCCTGCAGGTCACTAAACAGGGGTGCATCCTCAGTGAGTATATCACAAGACGTGCAATTTTCCTTGAATTTATTGAATAGATGAAATGAAATAATAACAAATAGGAATGCCATCATAATTATACATCTAAAAATTTCCCTGGAATTTCAGAGAGTCATCTTTGTGTCTATAACCTTAGGAATGGTCATACCACAGACTTTTTAAAAATATATATATTTATTTTAGTTGTAAATGAACCTTTATTTTATTTATTTATATGTGGTGCTGAGACTCAAACCCAGGGCCTCACACATGCTAGGTAAGTGCTTTAGCCACAACCCCAAACCTCAGACTTTTTAACCTTATTATTTATTCTTTTTTCATACATAGAAAAATACAACAAAGAAAGCAAAATTGTTGATAAGATTACTTCTCAAAAAATAATACTGTTACACTTTTAGAAAGATATATTTCTACAAAAATAAGCTAAAACTCATCATATTATACATTTAGTATGTTTATATTTGGAATTTTTTTTTTAAATTGGCACATTTGAAATGTGATATTTATGGTTCTGAAACTCCTTCCTGTGTGATAAGAAACAGCAAATGCTCTGTATCAGTCTGGATCATCTGAGAAGCAGTCCCAAAGATGGAATTCAATGTGCAAGAGACATCTATGAAGAGCAGGATAAAACATGAAGAAGCTTCAGAAAGTCATGCATGTCTGACAGCTGGGAAAGAGAAAGGGAAGAGGGAGTGTTGAACAGGAGTCTCAGACTGCCTTGCAAGCTAAGAATACTGGATCCTGATTGGTGGGTAGTCCTTGAGCCACAGTCCCTTGTTAAAGCAATCTCCTGAGAATGGGTTCACATTAACAATAGCACCATGCTCAACTCCTGGCTGGGACAGGGGGCTGGTGGCTACAGCATTCATAGATGCAGCAGGTAGAAGTCCTCAGCCAACTATGCCTCCACACAGGGGGTTCTCTTGCAGGACACCTGAGTTGGTCAGGTCCATGGCCATTACTCATGCCATTCATCTTGAAGAAACTATATCATTAATGAAGATAACTTATGTTTTTCTTTATGATATTTTTATTACTAATTATTACTATTATCAAAACTTAATATATTAAAAAATTATACTTGCTCAAAATTTGATCTAAGTAAAATCATTGCTTTCTGTATTTCTCTTACAATTCTTTTCATGAGAAAAACTCTATATCTGAAAATGTAAATAGAGTAAAACTACAGTTTTTTCTTGAAATGATTTGAGTTTTCATTAGTCCATCTATTTAAAATTCCACAAATGTTTAATAGATACAGATATCATTGGATTCCAACTTATGTAAGCACATCCCTCTGAAGCAATCAAATTTATAATTCACATGAGTTTAATAAGGGAACTAAAATATTGCTCTTCTCTTGATAGGTTTTTTTTTATTGTAGTGTTATTTGACAATTTGGTCAATTAGCTTTATTTTTCCAGTGGACATAAACCCTTTTCTCTTATACATATAAAATAACTACTGGCTTTCACAGAAATTCCAAACATAGAATAAGACTATATACCTCATTTCTTATTTATTTATTTCTCTAGGGGAAAACTGTAAGCACACCAACAGTTTAAGAGTTTTTCATGGAATTCTCATTACATGGGCAAAATTAATTACATTGTGGCCCATTTTGATTGACTGAACTTAATCCCTAGCCTCCCTACCTCCCCCAGAGGTGGGGTGGGGACAGTGATGGTAGAGCTGAAAGTTCCAACTCTCTAGTCACATGATTGGTTCCCCATCCTGAACAATTTAGAGACTCCCTCTCCTGTGGATCAGGCATTAGCTTACAAAATCCCATGAATTCCTAGGATTTTTGAAGTTCTGTCTCAGGAACCAGGAACAAAGATCAAATATTTACTTATTATACCACAGGCAAGTGCCTGGTCTTTGACCACACACCCCTTACAGTAAAAGGATCACAAAAGTCAAAAGATAATAGCACATATTTTGAATCCTATTCAATCATTAATAACCAGTCAGTCCACTATCCCATCATAGGAAAATGTCTCCCAAGGGGAAGCTACTCAAGTTACAGGCTTCAGTTTGATCTTGTCAGTTTCCTAAGCAGGAAAGGTCTTAGAAATATATGGCTTCACCTTTTTGTTACCAGACCCAAGTTAGGGCTGCTCACTGCTCAAAAGCCAATATTTAGCAGATGAGAATGATGGAAAGAAGGCAGGTTTATTCAAAGGCCAGAACCCTGGAAGATAGGGGCATTATGATCCTCAAAACTCCATCCTGATGGCATAAAGTTCTTTTTTTTTTTTAAGCTGTCAGTGAACCTTTATTTTATTAATGTGCCGTGCTAAGAATCAAATCCAGTGCCTCACACGTGCTAGGTAAGCAACTAGCACTGAGCTATGACCCCTGTCCCATAAAGTTCTTTTGAAGCGACAGGAAGTGCAGGGAGCAATGGGCAGGAAGACAATGCACTGAATGGGTTCTTGAGCTGTCCTCCAGGGTTTATGTCTCTTTTTCCCTTCTTCTCTGGTCAAGACATCACTAGGGACCTCAACCTCCTAGGGCTTGTTTCTGTTACTCTTTATACAGGTATATTACTTTTTCTGCAAGTTAAACCTCACATTAATTTATATCCTTTGTATTAGCTGATACACAGGATTAGAAGAACAAGGCGGGGGAGTGGGGATGTAGCTCAGTGGTAGAGTACTTGCCCAGCATGACTGAGGCCCTGGATCCTATCCCCAGGAATAACACACACAAACACACACAGCACAAGTATGGGCATTACACATTCTGATGTTATCTGAAGGTCAGCAGATGTTCTGGGTTCTGTAAAGATACAGAAAAATTATTTAGCAGTTAACATCTTAACCATTTAGGTAGGGCTTTTCTTTAGAATTCAGAATACTAGGCATAGGGAGGGAACATGACCCTTGCACAAGATACAGGGAAGGGAAGTAATTTTGTAAAAGGGCAAAGGAAACAGAAGTCAAAGTAAATGCCCATGACAACTTCCAAGGGAACAGCCACTGTTATACTTTCAGGCATCTGATATAATTGTGTTGAGAGACAATATCATCGCTTGCTCTGAGTTTCTGTCCAAGTGTTGATATAATATTGAATTTCTCTCATTACACAACCCATTTATTCATTCTTTTACTTTAAGATACTATTCTTCTCTCCACTTATATCCACATTTTTCCACCTTTGGAAGGAACATTTGCCTAAGCACACTGTGGTGTTCTGGATTTCAGGCATCGATGCTAATCATTTTGTTTCATTTTTGCTTTTTGGTTGTGTGTTTTTGGGTTCTTTTTTGGTTTTGTTTTTGTTTGTTGTTGTTGTTTGGGGTTTTTTGTTGTTTGTTTTTTGTTTGTTTGTTTGTTTGCTTGTTTCTTGTATCAGGGATTAAACCTGGGAGGCACTTAACCACTGAGCCACATTCCTAGACCTATTTATGTTTTATTTTGAGACAGGGCCTCACTAAGTTGCTGAGGCTGGCTTTGAACTTGCAATTCTCCTGTCTCAGCCTTCTGAGCTACCGGGATTACAGGCATGTAATCTGGCTATCAGTGCTAATGTAATGGGGTTCAGATCATGGTTCTCTAAAGTATAGTACCATGGCATTTGAGAAAACAGTAGAAGCAAGAAGGTCACCAACACCTTCCTCTTGCTCTGTTTTCCTGAAGCAGGCATAAATCACAGAAAGAATTATCCTAGTCCAATTTTTTGCTATTATAACAGAATACTACAGATTGAGTAATTTGTAAATATATATATATATGTGTGTGTGTGTGTGTGTGTGTGCGCGCGCATGTGTGTGTTTTCCTCCTCACAATTTTGGAGGCTAGAAAGTGCAACATGAAAGGCCCTATCCAGAGGCAGTCTTCTTGCTACTCCTGCATGATGAAATGTATCACATGGTAAGGAACTATGCACAGCGACTGGGAGAACAAAGACATGAAATCAGGCTGAACTCATCAGGAACTCACGTGAGATAAGAGCATTAATCTTACTCATGAAGAAATCTGCCCTCATGACCTAATCACATCTTAAAGGTCCCGCCTTTTAATACCATCAAAGTAGCAAATTTCAACATGAGTTTTGAAAGGGACACTAAAACCATAGCACAATCCTAGACTGAAGCTCACCACAAAATTTGTGAGTACCTCCCAACAATGAATATTTAGATTTTGGACTAGATAATTTCCAACTGAGAGAAGGAGGTGCCCATCACTGACCTAACTTGGATTTTAGCAATCACAGGTCTGATTGGTAAGTATATTTATGATGTGGGACCAAAACTACCCTACAACAGTTATCCTTACAGAACAGATCTCCCCATGATGAGATTGTTTCTCTAAGACAGAACTGAGGCTAGCTCCTAAAGCAGTAGCAATCAAGTTATGATGGGAACTGAACTGCCCCCTTGAGTGATGATGACCTTCCCAGAGCTTCAGTCCTGAGATATTGATCAATCAGACCATATTCTGATCAGAATGAGTTACTCTGCCAGTCCAAGTAAACCTCCCAGCCATAAAACTCCCAGACCTTGCCTTTGTTTTCATTTTCTATGAAACCTCAGTTTCTATGAGCCCCTTGAAGATAGATCTTTGTCACTGTATTGCCACCTGTTCTTCCTGGTGTGGCCACACTGATTAAAACTTTACCACTGGTTATCTTTGATTAGCAAATTGGAGTGTGTGGGCAAGACTGATCTGTTGGGACCACTAGGATTGTTACAGTTCAGATATAAGGTGTCTTCCAAAAACATATGTGTGAGACAATGCAAGGATATTCAGAGGTAAAATAATTAGATTATGAGAAGTCTAACCTAATCAATAGCATTAATCAACTGTATGGATTAAATATGTAACTATAGGCAGGTGAGTGTGGTTGGAGGAGACAGGTCACTGGGGACATGTCTCTGAGGTTTATATTTTGTCCCTCATGAGTAGAGCTCTCTCTACTTCCTGATTGTCTTATACTGAACTGCTTTCCTCCTCTGTTCTGTCTCATCTTGGGCCCAGAGTAATGAACTCAGTTATCTATAGACTAAGACCTCTGAAATTGTGAGCCCCAACAAACTTTTCCTTCTCTCTGTTTTTCTTGTCAGGTCTTTTTGTCACAGTGGGAAAAAAAAAAACTAACTAAAATGAGAACTCTGGTAACAGTAGTACCAGCTTGCTATCAGATATTAATTTAAATTATCCCTAATGGCTGAAGGAGACAAAATATCAAAACCCAAAACACTCACACTGTCTTGGGTGATATGAGAGAATCACTCTTAATAGAGGATGGTGTCCAGAATAGTGTCATAATAAAGTAGAAATGACTTACTCAGAAACATGTGAAGAAAAGATACTCATGACATGCAGGAAGCCTCTTTTCTCTTAGACTGACTCTGGAACCCCTTTGTTCCAACCTTATTGATGTCTGTTTATTCACCCTATTTATTTTTTTCTAATTTTAAATAATTCTTTCTTTATTGCAGTGCTGGGGATTGAATTCAGAGCCTTGTGCATATTAGGCAAGTGTGCTGCTGCTGAGCTACACCTCCAGACTAGCATCTCGTTTCTTAATAACCATCTAAGCATTTTCACCCTGCTGGTATATCTACATTCTCTTCTGGTTTTCCCCATTTTCTTGATAATTAATTTAATGTTTTTATCAGCCTCTGTAAGACCCATGAAGGGAAGATAAGAAAGCCAATTTGATAAGGCTTTTCAGGATATTACTCAGTTTTGATCTTTGATTTTGTGACTCATTGTTTCAAGTTTAATGGTTGTTTTTGTTTTCGTTTGATACTGGATGCACTCAGGGGTGCCTTACCATTGAGCTACATCCCCAGTCCTTTTTTATTTTTTGAGACAGGGTTTTGCTAAGTTGCTTGAGGTCTCGCTAAGTTGTTGAGGCTGGGTTTTGAAATTCTGATCCTCCTGAACTCAGCCTCCTCAGTTGCTGAGATTACAGGAGTGTACCACCACACCCAGCACCACACCCAGCTGGTTGGTTGTTTTTTTCTTTAGTTGTAGTTCTTTATGTATATTTTGGATATTAATCTCTTACAGATATATGATTTTCAAATATTTTATCTTATTCTATTGGTTGACTTTCTCTCTCTCTCTCTCTCTCTCTCACACACACACACACACACACACACACACACACTACTGGGGAGATTGAACAGGTACTCTTTAACACTGACCTACACCTCCAGCCCTTTTTATTTATTTACTTTAATTAATATTTTTGTATGATGCTAGGGATTGAACCCAGAGCCTAGTACATGCAAAGCAAGCACTCTACCAACTAAGCTATATCCTTAGCCCCCTGCTTATTTTTATTTTGATACAGGGTTTCTCTAAATTGCCTAGGCTGGCCTAAACTTGCAATCCCCCTGCCTTAGCCTCCCAAGTCACTAACACCACAGGCATGTGTAATGTCTCATTCCCTCCATAGTATACTTTGATATACAAAAGATTTCTATTTTGTTGATGAACTCCTTGTCCATTTCTTCTTTCATCATCTATGCCATTGCTATCATATTCAAGAAGTCATTGCCAAATCCAATGTCATGGAGATTTTTTTCCCTATATTTTCTTCTAAGAACTTTGCAATTTTAGCTCTTGCATGTAGATCTTTGATCTACTTTGAGCTAATTGTATACAATGGTAATTCCAGCAAGTAGGGAAGCTGGGGCAAGAGGATCACAATTTTGAGGCCACCTAGGCAATTTAGTGAGACCCTGTCCCAAAATTTTAAAAAATTAAAAAGACTCTGGGATCTAGCTTAATGGTAGAGTGCTGCCTAGTATGTGCAAGGCCTTGAGTTCAATTCCCAGTACTGAAAAAACAAAAACATCATTTGAACATATTTTTGGGGACTTATTCCACACCTTGTCATAGGTTTTATTTTATTTTTTAATCCTTTATAACATTAATGCCCACGAAACACAAATGTAGAAAAATCTTTTTTTTCTATCAACTGTGATTCTGTTGAAACAGAGGCACAAAATTTAATTTTATGGAAAATATAACCACTCAGTGTTACTCAGCTAAACATGGCTGTAGCACAACAAACCCCAGAGATGTGCAATACTAATTCAACCCAGTAGTCCTATATTTTGGCAGCTTTCAGTCATTTAAAAAAACGTAATTTTCGTATCTATATATATAAACATGGGTGTGTAAAATATATTTTTCAAGCCCGGGTCTTCCCACCCACTTTAATATTTAATCAAATGATCCAGCACAGTATGATCATGCTTATCAAACAAGCAAGCAAATAAACAGAAGAACCACACCAAACCTACACACAACTCCATATGAAATCATTGGAACATTCTAGAACCAACAATCCCAGAAATGGCTATTAGTATTCTAGGAGTTTCAATAGGTGAAGGGCAGTGTAATGCAGTTTGAAAACTACAAAGGTGTGCTATTATAATGTTGCTAAGAAATTCTTATTCTTGTAACCATCATTTCTCTTGACTCTGTCGACATTGTTCATTTTCATGATTTTGAATATATTCCACGTGTTGCTCTGCAGCACCTGGCCCCTGAAATCTACTCCGGGTCTCTGCAGGGGTACCCCTTCGGAGCCCACAGCGCGCGAGGTTGCCAATATAAACCAAGGAAGCACCCCGCAACAGCCGCCTTGCCAACAGGGGGCGCGCCTCCCTCCACAGAATGCCGGGAGGCCCTAGCCAGGGCTCCCGGACCCGCCTCCACTTCAGCCCCGCCCTCGCCGCCGAGCCGCGTCCGGGTCCGCGCCCCGCCCCCCGCGCGGGTCGTCTCGGTAGCGCTGCGACGGCGGTGGCGGTATGGAGGGCGAGAGCACGTCGGCGGTGCTCTCCGGCTTTGTGCTCGGCGCGCTCTCCTTCCAGCACCTCAACACCGACTCGGACACGGTGAGCCGGCGCGCAGCCTCCCTCCCTCACCGCGCCGCGGCCGGATCCCCGCCCGGGGACTCTCCCTACGCCGCCGGGCCGCCTCTTCCCTCGCGGTCCAGGAGGTGCCTCCTGCCCGACGAGCCTTTCCCAAGAGTAGCCCTCCCGGGGCCTAACCCCTGCTCCCCTTCCCCGGCCCGAATGCCCCACACGCCCCAGTCTCATTCATCAGTCTCCCTTTTTCCTGGCCAAACTTGGGCGCGAACGGATAGAAAGTTCATCTCGTGCTCCGCTACCGCTGGGGAGGCAGCAGGTTAACTTTCCGTTTCGCCCGACTACCCGTGATCGATTGCAAAGACAACCGTGGACTTTTTCATGCCGGCAGCTCCTATGGTAGGAAGGTGAAGGAGTAAAAAATAGGTGTTGCATCCAGTGTCTGTTTTTCGGCAAATCTTAGTGAATGAAAAAAAACCTTAATTTGATGTATCAGATACCTGATTTGTTTGCACGTGCCATCAAGTTTCTTAAAATTATAAGGTTTCTATTTACTTTTCTGATACTTTTGGTTATAACTTAACCACAAATTTCCCCAAAATATTAAACATTTAAACGTTTTGCCTAGCTTCAAAACCACTGGATGAAATTAAAAAGTGATTTTTTTTAAATATAGTGCTTATTTTCTAAAAATTTATTAAATGAACAAGTCACAGTAAAATTCTTGTAAATTACGGTACCTTCTTGTCAGACAGCGGTTTCTCAGATATTTTAACTAAATTCTTTAAAGGGAGGTTTTTTAAAGATAGATTTAAGTTATCCTTGCTGCACATTTCTTAGTTTTTGTTTTCGAAGTACCAAAGTCCAAGAACACTGGAGTGTACAGTTTTGGGTTTTTTTCACCTTGATTCAAGTGAAAACATTGTAGAAACATTCCTTTAGTGCTTTTTATCCTTTGATGAAATGGGGGGCGGGTATTATTATTATTACCTATTATTAACCAGTTTTTAAAAAGGTAAAATTTCATTACCAAGCACACTAGGTCTATTTTTGGTTCTGGGGTTTCAACTGAGGGGTGGTTTACCATTGTGCAACATCCCCAGCCCTTTTTGTTTTTTGAGAGGGTGTCTCAAGTTAAGTTGCTGAGGCTGACCTGAATTTAAGATTCTCCTACCTTACCCTCCAGAGCGGCTGGGTCAGCCTGCCTGGCCACACTTGGTCTTTAAATGCACCTAAAGGAATATCTGAATACCCTGAACCAGGACAAATTCACCACTGCTGTGAGGATATACCTGTAGTTTCACAACTAATCAGGCCTACAGGACCCCTTTTAGAAAGCAGACTCAAATTGAATTCCAAAATCTTTAATCTTTCATATTTTGTATATTCTTCCCCATTTTGTACAATTTTAAATCTGAAAACACTTTCATTGTGTCATAGTTTAGAAACCTCCACTGACTCCTAGAAGCACTTGTTAAATCCAGACTCCCTGGCTAGTCATACGGGATGTTTTACTATTGGCTCCGCTTAAGTTTGCCTCTGTTTCAAGGCAAACTGTTCTACTAGTGTGTGCTTATTTTTGGCTTTAAGCCTTTTATGCTTTCAGGTGTGCTAAGTGCTTCAAGCTCTGGCCTACACAAATTATCAACTTCATTCTCACCTCTTCCACAGGGCCTTTTCCAGTTATTTCCGTCTTTGTTAATCTCTTTCCCCTTTATAAAATCACAGTGGTGTTTATAATCTCTTCTCATTTTTTTCTTCTAATTCTTTTTAACTGGTCATGTTTTCCAATTAAACTGGAAGCACCTTAGGTTTTTATGTGTCCCCTAGTAGCACACACATGTATACACTGTAAAATACTGGGAAATATGAATTATTTAAGAGACTGGACAGTAATTCTATCAATGTATTCCAAATTCTGCTTCTTTTTATTTTATAGGAAGGTTTTCTCCTTGGGGAAGTGAAAGGTGAAGCCAAGAATAGCATTACTGACTCCCAAATGGATGATGTTGAAGTTGTTTATACAATTGGTGAGTTACATACTTCTGTCTATTTTTGATAGTTTATGATGAAGGGATCAGCATAAGTTATTACTTTTAAATTGTTTAAAAAAAATACACTGATTTTTAAAAGCAGAATTTTTAAAATACATTGCACTCATCTTCAATTAAAATTATGGCCATGGACTGAAACAATGTAAAATATAGGAAGCAAATAAAATTGCTGCAGGGAAACTAAAAGGAAACAGCTGCTGTTTCCTAAAGGAAAAAAAAAGATAAGGGAGCTTTAAAATATATAGGAAGTCTTCTGATTACCTAACATATACAGTTTTTAATAAGGAGATGTGTGTGTGGGGGGGGTGTATACATTTTTTTCTTTTCTTTTTTTTTTTTTTTGTATTACTGGGTGTTGAACCCGATTGTGCTTAATCACTAAGTTAAGTCCCCAGCCCTTTTTATTTTGAGATAGGGTTTTACTAAGTTACTTAGTTAGGGCCTCCATGAGTTGCTAAGGCTAGCTTTGAACTTGCGATCATCTTGCTTCAGCCTCCTGAGCTGCTAGGATTACAGGCATGTGCCACTGTGCCTAGTAGGATATATATTTCTTTTTTAAAACAAATAGTATTGTACTTTATAACAGGTTTGACATCATGACATATGTTGTCATGACTGATATCTCTATAATATCATTTTTCATAACTGCAATATATTCCACTATGACCTTTCTGTGATTTAAGCAGACCTTTAAATAAATTATAATCAGCTATTTCCATTTTTTATTATAGATTACACTACAATGAATATTCTTGTACATAAACATTTGACTTTATTATCAATTCCTAGATATTATGCTGTTACAGGGTAAAAAAACTTTTTTTTTTTTTTTTTTTTTTTTTTTTAATGGCATGAGGATTTTGCTCTGGGCCTAGGCTGGCCTCAAATTACTGGACTCTAGTCATCCTCCTACTTCAACTGGGACTGCTTGGCAAGCTGATATAATTTGCCTTGTATATAACTTTTCATTCTTCCTAATGGTTATAACTGTCCCATTGTGTGGACACAGCATAACTTTTAAATACTATGAATAAGTTTCTGTTTATTAATACAATATTATAGTGAATATTTTATATATCTTTGTGCCCTTGTCTCTCTGAAAACCAAATTCATATAGGTAGACTAGCTAATAGCACTTTGGAAAATTCACTGCATTTTAGACTCCTTCGCAGTCTATAATAATGCCTGTGTCTCCATATTCAGGCTAACATGAAATATTATAACTTCTTTTAATCTTTGCCAATTTGATAAATTTTTTTTTTAGAAGTTAAGGTACTTTTTTTAGAAATATTTTTTAGTTGTCAATGGAGCTTTATTTTGTTTATTTATATGTGGTGCTGAGAATCAAACCTAGTGCCTTACACATTCTAGGCAAGTGCTCTACCACTGAGCCATAACTCCAGCCCCAATCTGATAAATTTTTTAAAAAGTAGTTTGCTTTTTTTTTTTTTTTTTTGGTGTTGCTGGACATAGAACCCAAAACCTAGAGCGCCGAGCTACTGTTAATTTGTATTTCTTGAGTACAAAAGAAGTTAAATATTCCTGGTTTTTACTGTTTTTTTTTTTTAGCCTTTGAAAAGCACAGACCTCTTCTATTCTTTGACTATATTTCTACTGGCTATGTTACTTTAATTGATTTGTATAACATTTTAATAATGGCCTTTTGTTATGTGCTATACACATGTTTATACAGGTTGTTATTTTGTTTGGTGCTGGGGATTGAACCTTAGGCATACTAAGCATACACTTCCCACTGAGCTACACCACAAGCCCAAGCAGTCTGTAATTTAACTTTGTTGATTTTTTTCTTTTTGCTAGTCATACACTTGGAGCTTTAAAAGCAAGATTTAGAGCATTTTCCCCCTAACTGGAATTAGCATGCCACCCAAAGAATGTAACACATTTAGAAAAATTTAATTAAGCAAACATTTCTTGACCAACTACACTGTGTACACAGGTACTTTGCTAAGCTTTAAGGTATTTGGTCAAATTATTTTAAAAGATTACTTTAACACAGATGGAGAATAGATGAAAATCCAAGACAGACAAATTACTGCCTCACATTGGTCATAAGATGTTCATCATTTTTACACTTTTCTTTCTTAGTTTACATTGCTATTGACAGAATAAAATTTGCCTCTTAAAAGATATTAGGGTCTGTTTTTGTTTTCTTTAGTTTGTAGCTAACACAGACAAAAGTTTTATGAAATAACTACTTAAAACAAGATATTTCTATTTGACAGATATTTCTAACAGTTGGATAAATTTAGAGCATAACCTTTTTAGTAACACAATGAAAATATTGCAACTTTAAACTTATATATTTTGTACTGTATTTATTAAATCATTATTTGAGGGAATATGGCATTGTGGTTCCTAGGGAAACTCTAGGTTTGAATTTTGGCTCTATCACTGGCTTGGGGAACCACTTCATCTCTCACTTTTTTTTTTTTTTTGGTCCTGGGGACTGAACCTAAGAGTAGTAAAACCTAGTTTTACCACTATACCTCCCCAGTTCCACCTCCACTTTTTAATTTTGAGACAGTATGTCAATAAGTTGCTGAGGCTGGTCGATTTGCAATCCTCTTACCTCAGCCTCCACAGTTGCTGGGAATATAGGTGTGCACCACCATGCTCAGCCTATTCCATCATTTTTGAAAAGGAAAGAATGATGGCATCTGACTTGTGAAGATTACATGAGATAATACTAAAGTACTTCCTGGCATGAAGTAAATGCTTGGAAGTGATTATTTAATTAATCATAACCAAAAATTCATTCAATATAATTGTGCTAAGAGTATCATTATCTTGCTGAGTTTCAGTCCAAGTATTAATATAATTCGGATTTCCCTCATTATACAACCCATTTATTCATCCCTTTTTCCCCCTAGACATTCAGAAATATATTCCATGCTACCGGCTTTTTAGGTGAGTAATAGTACTAGTAAGAGCAAGTAAACCATACATTGCCAAAGTTAATTCTCTGCAAGTGAAATAAGTTTTAAAACTAATGTAATATAAGTTACCAATTATACTATGAAGGTTTTGTTGTTGTTGTGTTAATACCTGAAAATTCACTTGTGCATTGTCAACCCTGTTTATAGTTCTTTCTCTGTTATATTACTGACTTTAGCTGGTCTCTGCTGCCTCTTGCAAGTACCAGTTTACCTTGACAATTGCTTTTCCATCTCACAACCAGTCACCTTTTTGCAACTTCATTGCATATTATAAGCTCACTCACTGGCATGTTCTTGTAAATTGATGGCAGACTTTCTTTTTAACCCTCTGATTCTAGTTTATTTTAGCAACTGTTTCCTCATTGATATTTTTTAGTGTTATATTATTTATCTAATCTGTTTCCTGTTGCTTTTTTAGGGTGAAAGCTTGTGCTTTTAGTCCTACATATACTAATAGAACCATTAGCTCTAATATACTGTATTTTTTTAAAAAAACTTATTGAGGTATAACATACACAAGGAAAAGTAGAAAATAAATGAATTTTCACAAAGAAAACACATGTAACCATAATTTTAATGTAGTAGCTTTACAATTTACTTAAACTACATGAGAAGAAGAATTATTATTGTATAGTAACACTGTTTATATACACATCTCTAAGAATGTGTAAAATTTACAGTAGAGTTCATGGCTAAAATAAGAAAGATCTATGCCAGGGATGTGGCAGAAAAAGGGGCTAAGTGTGGTCTTAAAAACCTATGTACCAGAGATAGGCATATAGCTCAGTTGGTAGAATGCTTGCCTCACATGCACAGTGCCCTGGGTTCAATCCCCAGCACCACAAAAATAAATAAATAAATAAATAAAACTGATATACCAGAAAAAAATTACCTTATGAAGTGCTTTAATGTACAATTGACATTCAAAATATCTGTTGATTAAATGAGAAAGGACTTCTTAAGGAACCCAATGGACCAGTAAAGAGAGAGAGTAAAAAAGTGATTCAGTTTCATTTGGCAGCTCTATTATCATTAGACCAACTGAGCTGAAGAAACCATCTAATCCAGTATTGCCTGAACCTTTTTGCAGCTACCAAAATTAAGGGACGGGTGCATAGGAGAGCCATTTGAAGTACTTGTTCCTCAAAAGGTTTTATACATGTCATTTTCATTTAAAAACAAACAGGCATAAAAAGTTCACGGTTTAATGAAGGCCAAAGAACTAATTAATAGTAGAGTAAAAACTAAAAGAAACAGGATTATTTCTTCTTCTTCTTCTTCTTCTTTTTTTTTTTTCCAGTGCTGGTGATGAAACCCAGGGTTTGTGCATGCTAGACAAGTGCTCTACCACTGAGCTACATCCCCAGCCCTTTTTATTTTTTGAGACCAAGTCTCCCTAAGATGTCAGGCTGGCCTTGAACTTGTGAGCCTCCTGCTTCAGCTTCCTGTATAGCTGGGATTACAGGCATGTGCCACACTATCTGGCTTATTAAAATAGTGGGTCTTTTTTTTTTTTTTTTGGTGTGAGGGAGTTGTTTTTTGGTACTAGGAACTGAACTCAAGGGCACTCAACCATTAAGCCACATCTCAAACCCTATTTTGTATTTTATTTAGAGACAGGGTCTCACTGAGTTGCTTAGTGCCTCACTTTTGCTGAGGCTGGCATTGAACTCATGATCCTTCTGCCTCAGCCTCCCAAGCCAAGGCGTGCACCACTGTGCCTGACTTAAAATGTTTTTAATGGGAAAATTTTCAACTCTTTTAAAAACATATTGCCTATTAAGTTACATTTTTTTCAGCTTTCTGTAACTGAACATTTTCAATGTATGCTTTGGAAGTGCCCAATAAAAGCCTGTTATAATTAATATTATTTATATAGGATTTTGTATAACATTTTATCATCATAGAAAATATTGTTGATCTCAATGCTAAAAGGAAGGAAATAATTTGTGATCTCATAGGAAGGGAAAGAAAGTCAGAAGCAAATGTTTTAGAATCCTAAATTTAGGATTATCTTCTGATTCTTGGACATTCCAATTACATAATAAAGAACACTGAACTTAACCAAAATCTATTCCTTTCCCCCACCTCTCCCAAAAACCCAACCATGTCCTAAAACAATAATTGAAATCAGCAATAAACTGTTCTTTTGTTAATGTGCTTCAATACTCAGTGTGCATTCTTTCATACATATCAATAACTGTAAAAAAATTAATAAGTAAAACCAAATTAATTGTGAACTGGCTATATGAACTTTCTAATACCTGTATTTAATGGATAGTTTGTTTCGTTTTAGGTTAATAAAATATATGATGTACAAACTTATCTCTTGAAGTTTTCCACTCCTTTTCCTTTCACTGCTTATGGACCTCATGTTTCTATCATTTTAAGTCTGTTAATTTGTGAATTTTCTCTACTATTTACTTTAGGACTTCCATCTGACAGGCAAGTAGGTATTGATTTTGGTTGGGTAGTTTGAGTTAAGAGTAACTAAAATTTAAAATGTTAATAAAAGTATCCAACTTCTACCTTATTTGAAATGTCTTTGTGACTTTTACAGCTTTTATAATTCTTCAGGTGAAGTAAATGAGCATGCACTGAAGAAAATATTTTCAAGTGTCAAAAAGGTATTCATGGTTTACCTTTTATTTTTGGTATTATATGCATTATTTTCAGCTCTTGAAAACAGTATTTTGACACAAATTTTAAGCAATATTTGTCTTCACAGTATCCAGTAAAGCAGATAAGAAAAGGCCTGCTCTTCCCAAAAATTCAGAGAAGTTGCTTTGAATACAAAACTACTGGTTAAAAGTATTTATCTTGTTCCCATCCTTCCCTTGACTACTCTAATTAACACTTAATACTGATTTCTTCTCTTCTATATTTCCCTATCTCGGTATGATTTATTCTAGGACTTAATCCATTTCTGTTATTTTATTTAGCTGTGGTTCCTTTTTTTTTTTTAATACAGGGTACAGGGTCTTGCTATGTTTCCCAGGTTGGTCTCAAATCCTTGAGCTCAAGTGATCCTCCAAACTCAGCCTCCCAAGTAGCTGTGACTTCAGGCACTTGCCAGTACACCTAGCTTTGCAGTTAACTATTTTTATACCATGGGGACAACTTCCTATAGAGCACTTAATCTGAATTCTCCACAGCTTGCTTCAGGTTCAGTTAAAAGTTGTTAGACAGTCAAAATGGATTATTTTTCCCCAATGCAAAATTTTCTCAAGTTAATAATTTTTCCCCCTTAAAGTTTGTATCTTTGACTTGAGAAGAAAAACAGAAGTATCATTCAAAAAGCATCCTTAGTTGAAAATGCTTGGGCTTTTTTCACAGTTACATTTGAGTATTTAAAAAAATGTCCCTGCAAAAATGTTTTAGGTTTAAAAAAACAGAAGCAATTTTAATTTCAGTTTAAAAGTACAAATGTCAAATTTAGTTGTTGAAACTGTCACAGATTTCTATGAATCATGGTGATTATATTTCTCTTTGTTCCAATTACTAAGTTTTCAGTAAATCAATTATTTTTCTGATTAAAAAATGACTTAGTGATACTAACAACACATTTGTTTAGCATGTTACGTTTATAAAACTCGACTTAGTCATCTTGAATTTAACTTTTGGGGCTACGTGATAATCATTCTCGTTTAAATTTCAGGTAGAAGCTAAGGAATCAACTGAGCTTATTTAATAAACTAAATATCAATACAGATAACTAACTGTTTTGAGGGGAGTGACTATCCATTAAGTGAAACAATGGCATTAATATTTTTCATGTGTATTTACTAAAGATTAAGATTGCACAGGCCTGGGGTTGTGGCTCAGTGGTAAAGCACTTGCCTGGCATGTGTGAAACCCTGGATTCCATCCTCAGCATCACATATAAATAAATAAATTATTTTAAAATAAAGATCCATTGACAACTAAAAAAAAAAAAAAAAAATAGATTGCAATATAGCACATGCCCTAAATAGACTAGAGTAAGTGAAGAATTATTTTCTCCCTGTAATCTACATTGATCAAAATTGTGGCCTTTTAACTGAATAGAAAATAAACTATAAGACAGTTTGCATACTTTGCAAAGGGAAAGCATATAACCAAGTGAATTCTTTGTTTGTTTATCTGTGACTCAAATCTTACTATTAAGAAAGTCATTTTAAAAGCCTGGCAAGGTGGTGCATGCCTATAATTCCAGCTACTAGGGAGACTGAGGTAGGAATATCACAAGTGAGGCCAATTTTGGGCAACTGAGCAAGACCATGTCTTAGAACAAAAAGGACTGGGGACATGTAGCTCAGTAGTAGAACACTCGCCTAGCATGTATGAAGCCCTGGGTTAAAACACTAGTATCGAAAAAACAAAGTCCATTATAAGACTCAGTTTTATTGCTAAGTTATATTAAGACATGCAATAATAATTATTAAGATATGTATTTAATTTTTTTCTGTTTTTTTTTTTCAGAATGTGGTAGGTTGGTACAAATTCCGTCGACATTCAGATCAGATCATGACATTTAGAGAGAGACTGCTTCACAAAAACTTACAGAAGCATCTTTCAAGCCAAGAACTTGTTTTTCTGCTGTTAACACCAAGTATAATAACGGAAAGCTGTTCTACTCATCGGCTGGAACATGCTTTATATAAACCTCAAAAAGGGTAAATGTTAGTTGGTCATTGGCTATTTTAAGCTAATAGGAAAAAAAATTAATATTTTTATAGTACTTTTGGCAATTTATAAAGTTTTCATACAGTGTTGTATTACATTGTCACAACAACTCTCTGAAGTGATCTTACCCATCTGTTAATTACAGATGAGAAAATGAAAGTCAAATAAGGAAATCAGAAACTAAGTGCAGAATGATGAATTGCTGTTATTTACTATGTGAGGTAGAAAAATAATTGTTGTAGATATTGGTTAATTAGGATATCATGTTGAACTTAAGCCTGGGTACTTGTGCAGCCTTTTTTGTAACCTTCTTCAAAGAAGTAAGGTAGTTTTTGATGGTCTACCAAAATGAGTCTAACAGGAACTCCCCTTCATTCTATAAACATTTACATTGAACATAAGAATTAGGATAAAGAGTACCAATTAAGATAAAATTTATTGTTCATGGAAGATAGGATAAATCTCAGACTTAATACCGTAAGGTTATCTGAAATGCTTGCGACCAGATTGGACTAAACATGTATCAGATTTTGAAATATTTGCAGATATCTAGGAAATGAGACTGAAGTCTAAACACAAAATTCATTTATACCTTATACATAGTCTGAAGATGATTTTATACAGTATTTTTATTGCCCCTGTGTTTTGAGTGGGACCTGAGGGGAAGTATAGAATTTCCCTTGTGGAAGGTTTCATATAGGGATTTCATATTTTGGAAAAGGGATGCTCAACTCATACTGCCCCCGCCCCCCCCCCCCCGACACTTTTTTAAATTGCAATGCTGGAGTTTGAACCCATGGCTTCATGCATGCTAACTAAGCAAGCACTCTACAGTAGGCTACATCCCCAGCCAAATTTTCTTTCTTTCTTCTTTTTGTGGTAGTACTAGGATATTAAGAGATTGAGTCTAGGGGTGCTATCACTAATGTACATCTTCAACCATTTTGATTTTTGTTTGTTTGTTTTTGGTACCAGGGATTAAAGCCAAGGTCACTTAACCAATTGAGCCACATTCCCCAGCCCTTTTTATTTTTTATTTTGAGGCAAGGTCTCACTAGGTTGCTTAGAACCTCACTAAGTTTTTGAGGCTGGCTTCAAACCTGAGATCCTCCTACCTCAGCTTCCAAACTGCTGGGATTATCCGTGTACACCACCACACCCAAGTCCTGTTGATTTTTTTTTTTTTTTTTTTTTTTTTTTTGAGACAGGATATTGTTAAGTGGCCAAGACGTAAACTATTTTTTTCACAAAATTTTCTTATACCATGTTCATTTCACAGCTTTTAAAAACAGGTTGCTTTGTGTTGCTCAAATAAGTAAATTCTATCTTGGTAAACATAAGGAATGGGGGGGGGGGCGTTGTTTAATCTTGTGGAGGTAAAGTAGTCTATTGTGATGTGTACATGCTATTTTTTCTCTTTATATTTTAAACTTATAAAATTTTATTTCATCAGACTGTTTTATAGGGTCCCTTTAGTGGTTGCCAATCTGGGCATGTCTGAACAGCTGGGTTATAAAACTGTATCAGGTTCCTGTATGTCCACTGGTTTTAGAAGAGCAGTAAAAACACACAGGTAAGATTCCTGAACTGTTTTTCCACTAAACCTACTCTTACTTATTTTTTGAAATTAGGTTTATTACACAAACAGAAGAATAAAAATGAAAGGAAAACTGATAAAATGAATATATTACTCAAGAAAACTGGACTGTTTGGGCAGGGAAGGAGGGGTACCAGGAATTGAAACCAAGGGCACTCAGCCACAGAGCTACAACCCCAGCCCTATTTTGTATTTTATTTAGAAACAGGGTCTCAATGAGTTGCTTAGTGTTTCACCATTGCTGAGGCTGGCTTTGAACTCTCAATCCTCCTGTCTCAGCCTCCCAAGCCACTAGTATTACAGGCGTGCACCACCGTGCCTGGTGAAAACTAGACTGTTTTACAGTCTCCAAGTTTCATTCTACTACTTGTCTATTTACACAAGTTATGTATATTTACCAGAGGAAATTGTAATTTTTCACAGCTCTGAATTTTTTAAAGAAGATGGATCTTTAAAGGAGGTACATAAGATAAATGAAATGTATGCTTCACTACAAGAAGAATTAAAGGTAAGTTAACTAACATCGAACACTTAAGACCACTTCAGAGTTCATATTAAATGATCACTGGAATTTTTTATGGATAACCTGACTTCAGATTTATATTATATTCCTTTACTCTAGTCATAAAGACTGTGATCTTAGTAGTGAATAACAGTTTAATCTTATCCACATTATATCTTGGCTATAGCCATTCATTTTGGAGATGTCACCTTCATTCCAGAATCTATGCTGAAGAAGCAGCCCTTATTTGGGACATGTTCTTGTGTCAAAAAGAAAAAAGCCAGAAAGATTGGAAATTCACAACAGCCTTAAAATTTAGCTCAAAACTGCCATGCCATCACATATCAATGGCCAGGGATACATAATCCTTTTATAGGATGAACAGGGAAGCAAATATTTGGTAACAATGCAATTACCATAGCATTGCAGTCTATCTTATTATATCATGTACTTTGAGAAGTAGCATCAATATGGGAATGGAAGTGCAAGAATTTATTGAGCCTGTGAAAGATAAAGGAAAGGGATCAAGAAGAGCCTTCAGACTGCAATTTTGCAAAAATCCGAGAAAGAAGAAGGGGATAGGACTACAGTTGGTTAGGTAGAACCTCAGATTACAGTGCCATTCTAAGAAAGTTCAGGTAGGCTGATGAGCAAAGTTGTTCTACAGGTATGGATTTGCACTGTTCTAGCACCTAGCTCAGTGACTGGCTAGAAACAGCTGTGGCTTAAGCCTAATCCAAAGCTGGTGATGTCCTTAACTATGCTTCCCCCAATTGGATATCTAAGTAATATATGTCCATGGATACCCGACTTGTCAATAGAGCACATTTAAGAGAAAAGGGGTATACTTTACATAACACTAATATTACATACTGTTTTTAATATGAGGGGGGGGGGAAAGCAGGAATTTTAGAAAGTAGAAACACCCAGATCTCATCATTTAACATAACTATTTTCACTTTGCTATAGTCTCCAGTTTTTCCCCTAATGTATACACACTTTGTAGTTGAAAATCATGGCAACAAAAAGTGTTCCGTAAGTTTAAAAAAAAAAAAAATTCCTATATCATTAAACATTTTTCATATTGCTACATATTCTTTATTTTTAATACAGTATATGTACTTCTTAAATTTTAAAATTGTCAGATTTATCATGTAAAACATGTTTTTATACACATTGTGGAATGGAGAAATTGATCTAAATAACAAATGTATTGCCTCACATAATATTTTCATGGTGAGAACACTTAGTATTCACTCTACATTTTTTAAGAACACAACGTATTGTCGTTTACTATAGTCTCAAAGTTGTACAATGGATTTCTTTTTCTTTCCATATTAGCAGTGCTGAGGATTGAATCCAGAGCCTCATGCATGCTAAGCAAGCACTCTACCACAAAGCCACATCCCCAGCCTTGTACAATAGATTTCTTGATCTTATTCATCCTACCTGCCTGTGATAATTTTTTGCAATATGTCTGTCTCCCCATTTCCTTACAACCACTCCAGTCCTTGGTAATCACTTTTCTATGAAATCAACTTGCTAGCTGGGCATGGTAATACATTCCTAATAATTTCAGCAACTCAGGAGGCTGAGGCAAGAATCACAAGTTTAGACCAGCCAGAGCAACTTAGAAAGACCCTATCTCAAAATAATTCTAGGGATGAAAAAAATAAAGAGGAAGAATCCTGTCATTGGTGACAACATAATCAAGCTGACTTCTTTTTGTTTTTCTGGTGGTACCGAGGATTGGGCCCGGGATGCTCTACCACTGAGCTACATTTCCGGTCTTTTTAAATTTGTTTATTTTGAGATGGGGTCTCACTGAGTTGCTATTGATCTTGCCAAGTTGACCAGGCTTGCTTTGAACTTCCAGTCCTCCTGCCTCAGCCTCCTGGGTTGATGAGAATACAGGTATGTACCACTCATTCTTTTTTTAAGGGTGAATAGTGTTCCATTGTGTATATATTACCACATTTTTTTTATCCATTCATCAGTCAGTGGACATTTACATTGATTCCATGTCTTGACTATTTGAATCATGCTGGGTAGATATCCTAAAAGTATCCACTGAAACTGGCTTAACTTTTAGCCTATAATTAGAATTATATTAAGTATATTATATCAATATGAACATGATCTTTATATAAAGTTTTGTTGTATATTGAGATACACTCAGGAAGTGGAATTATTCATACTTTTAAAATTGATGATACACAGCCACTTGCTTTTCAAAAGTATTGTCTAATAAGAATTAAAAACTTTCAGTTTCCTTTCATAACATGGAAATAGTCATTTGTCTTTTTTTCAATTGTCAGTTTCTTAATGTTAAATATGTGCAGGAACTTTGCATCTTAAAATTACATCAGTGAATTAAAATTCCAGTTTATTTCTATTATCAAGGAAATATTTGGTATGATAAATCCATCTCTTAATGAGAAGTTAATATATCCGAAAAGCATTTTACAACCTATAAAGTACCATACAGAGTTATTATTAAAGTCCTCTAGAAAATAGCAGACTAAAATAAAATTTATAGGAAGTGTACCATTGAGAGTTTTATATTACTTGTGAATCTAGACTGTTATTTCATGATTTGGTGTTTTACCTATGCTATTAAATTATTTTACTTTGCAGACTGTATGTAAAAAAGTGGAGCAAAGTGAACGGGAAGTAGAAAAATTAATAAAGGATGTAAACAGATTAAAACAAGAAATTAAAAAAAGGCAACAAGCACAGATTCAGGCAGCACGTAAGTAAAATGTTAACACATCACTACTTTCCTTGCATTTCTCACTGATTGGAATTATGGACGGACCAACTGCGCTCAGTGAAGAATATGTCCACTTTGGGATTAAAAGCAGTCATTTTATTAATACTCTTAAATCTTACCAAAACAAGGAACTAGTACTATAGTAGGTATGCTGTATTTGTTGATATTAAAGCATATAACTTAAAATTTAATTTTCTCCTAGAATATTATGGCATAAAAATAGGAATTGGGGATTATACATGGCATTATTCTCACTTTGAATAATTTGATAGAATTGTTGAAGTCTTTTTGACTCTTGACAAATAGCTAATTATAAAAGAACATGGAATTTTTATGGAATAAAAAATGTTGATCCTGTTGTTTTCTTTTGTTTAGGAGAGAAGAATGTTCAAGAAGACCCTCAGGAGAACATTTTGCTTTGTCAAGCTTTACAGACCTTTTTTCCAGGCAGTGAATTTCTTCATTCTTGTGTTATCTCTTTGACCAATAGGCATATTTCTAAAAGTAGGTGTAACACCAACCACCATCTGGATGTGGTAGACAACCTGACCTTAATGGTAGAGTATACCCATACTCCTGAAGCTAGCCCAGCTAGTACACCACCAACGACTAAGCGAAAAGCTATAGACATAGAGAACAGATGGAAAATGAAGAAATCACGATTGTTAAAGAGAGAACACAAACTATCTAAGACAGGTACTGATAGTAGTTACCAAGAAAAAGCATCCACAACCAGTAGCCCAGAAACAGATGAAGAGATTGAGAAAATGAAGGGTTCTGGTGAATATCCACTGTCTCCCACATTTTGATCCTTTTAACCCAAAATAAGACTTTTGATTTGGTCGAAGGGTAAAGACAAATGTTTATTATTTTTATTATATTCAGCTGTTCATAGTAATACATGTATAATGTATTTTGTTTTTACTATGTTCACCTTTTTACAGTACTACAAAGATAAGTTCTACTGCATTTATTTTATAAAGTACTTCCAAAAATATCAGATGCTTTTATTTATTTATATTTTTGTGGTGCTGGAGATTGAAACGAGGGCTTTGCACACACTAGGCAAGTGCTGTACCACTGAGCTACACCCATAGCCCAAGATGTCTTTATTGTAAAATCAAAACTTTTCATCTTGCTTTCACAACTATTGAGGGAAAGGCCTTAAAAAGGCACATTCTTTTAAACTAGTATGGCTCTTAGAAATGGGAAAGAGACTATTTTTCACAACATGGGAAGAAGCATAAAGTTTATATGAAAATTTATATAATCTTTATGTCATTAACCTTATGTAAGTCATTAAGATTTTAGTCCTTATGCAGTGATACAAAGTATATTGTTAAACTGGACATGATGGTACACATGTGTAATCTTAGGTACTTGCTACTCTAAAGGCTGGGGTAGAAAGGTCACTTGTGCACAGAAGTTAGAGGCCATCCAGGGCAACATAGCACTCAAAAGTGTCATGACAGGTACGGTGGCAGTGCTGTACACCTGTAATCCCAGTAGCTTGGAAGTCTGAGGCAGGAAAATCGCAAGTTCAAAGCCAGCCTGAGCAACTTAGGCCCTAAGAAACTTAGTGAGACCCTATCTGTAAATAAAATATAATAAAAGGGCTGGGGGTATGGCTCACTGGTTAAGCACCCCTGGGTTCAATCTCTGGGATAAAAAAAAAAAAAAAGTGTTCATGTGCAGTTGTATTTATATGTCTTCCATCACATGAAAGCTTTACCACTGGACATCATACTGAATATACACTTTGAACTTTGTACTCCTATTGCTTTCTAGAGACATTACTAAATAGAAAAAAATATATAATCTAGTAACAGATGAATCTTCTGTGTTAACATGCATTAATTATTATGGGATGTTTATGAATCCACATCATCAATCAGGATGACTTGTGTAGATTTCTAGTGTTGTTTTAACTTAAATAACTGGTACTGTACACAGCAGGAAGACAAGAATCAGTCTGAACCTTATTTGCAACACTGGAGTAAGAGAAGATGATTGGCAGTAGATTTATGCATTTGTCATCCCTTTATGTAAAGAATACTATCAGTTTAAGGATAGATTCATCCAGGAATAAATGTTTTTTGTCTTTCTGAGACAGCCCAGTGTACATCTCTGCAAAGAGAAGAGCTGCCCTCCTAACCAGGCACACTTACATTTGATAATTAGAAAATGATTTCAAGCATTTATAACTTCATGGGATCCAAACATTACATAAGAACTACACTTTGCTGCACCCATTTCCCTAAAGTCATCCCATCTGTAACACAGAATCTGACCCAAAGTAGTATTCCAACACAAGCCATCCCTCCCATATTTCCTATTCCAATTAGTGGTTCATTACTTTATGAATGAACTACTGGGGATATAAGTGACAATCAGACAGGACCACTTTTATTCAAGCTACGTACCATTTAATGAGTATTAACATTTTAAGTAAGCAACCTATTCTGTGAATAGTCATACAAAGGAGATGCTTCACTCCTGATCTCTTGAAACACTTTTCTTCGCAAAGGTTAGTTTGAGTCAGTAGAGGTCAATTTATTATAAAAATAAGTTGTTAATAACCTTATATCATTTATTCCCGATATTTGATGTTACAAACTTTAGGGTCTTTGAGATATGCAGGATCCTTGTATGTAACTGGCATAAACCCTGTAAAGAGATATTAAAGTTCTTCACAAAAAATAATGAGCAAACTTTTTACTAATTCAGTTGTTCAAGGCACACTTACCCATTATTTGAGCTCTCTTAATAGCTTTTGTAATTTCTTTCTGTTTCTTCCCACAAAGACCTATAAAAATTTAAAAAGTGCTGTTTTATTCATAAAAATGCCAGTAGTCAAACTATAACAACTTAAGTCAAGGTCAGATTTTCTTTTTTTTCTGTAAAGGGCCAGAATATTAATATTTTGGCCTTTGGGGCTACAGTCTCCATTCACAACTACTCTGCTGTTATAACTACAAAGCAACCATGTGGCACTAGGTAAATAAAACTACAAAAACAAGAGGCAGATTGGATCTAGTCTATCTATGGACAGTCTGTGATCAACAAGCTTTAGTTTATAATGTCTGAAGTATAATTCACAACATAAGGTACAATTTTTTTAAGCCCAAGTTTTTCATGTGGCCAGTGTATAGTTAACCCTGACGACAACAGAGTGTTTTCCCTTAAGTACCTAAATCCAGTGTGGTCTAACAATGTAGTATCTAGTCTAATAGTGATTTATAACATGATCTGAAAATTTGCCAGTTTTCTTAAGTGACAGAGATAGATATAATTATTATTTAAACTGTTATGATTAAAAAATAAATACCTGTTATATGTCTTCCATAAATGCATCCAGTAAACGGAGAAATAAATTGGGACAGAAGCTGTGTTTGGAGTTTTATGTGGAGGGAAAAATATTTATTTGGTTATTCAACCCTGAATGTAAATTTCAAGGAAAAAAAATCCATATACATGACTTTCAAGTAATATAAAGATCTAATAAGTTTTAGAGAAATTTTAATTGAGATAATATCATATTAACAAGTCATCTTTCTAAATACTGAAAGTTAACATCTAATCCAGCATATCAAAAAGTCTATATAGCAATAACATATTAATTAGCATATTCAGTCAATGGTAAAGCGGTATTGATAAACCACAGATATCCTTCTAAAATACTGCGCTTATAACAAGTTACCAAAACATTTCATCTATCATTATAAGCTATTACATACTCATGAAGATAAATTATCAGATTGAACTGGGATCTTCAAGAGGTACACACATTGGGCCATTTTCTACAACTTATGTTCTATTAACTTAAATACTGTTCACTTTGTAGGTGTCAGACACTGTTCTTAGCACTTTGCATAATCTTCCTCCTATACTGTGTTCTAATAATTTTTCCCTCAAAGACGGTTACAATTTATATTACCATCAGTACACTTAACTTCAGCACCATTCACTCCCCCTAAATTTGCCGCTTCTACTTTACTGAGAGTAAACAAGACACAGCATTTGAAGCAGTGACAAGGATAGTGAGGTACAAAAATCAGCTTCACCAGAGGAACTTTTTTTCCAAAGTATTTACACCTACCAAATGAGAATCACTGCTATGAAGAGCTATATTATCCAAACCTTTGGAGCACAGAAAATAGAGAAATTCTGAACTAAAATAATAGTAAATAATTGAAGTTGAATAAAGATACCTTACAAATAGAATTATAACCAGATTTAAAATTATGAAGTTACTAAAATAGTTGCCTCTACATAAAACCTGCTATAAAATTAATAACAAAAGTGCAAAAATCTAAAAATTAAGTATCAGAATAAAACCAGATCTCACCTGTACATTTTTATAATCTACACGTTTCTCACACAAGATACATTTCTTAAGAGGCTCCTTATAAGGATTTTCCATTGGAACAGGCTAGGATAAAGAAAGAGAAATCTCATGACATAATGTGATCTGGATTTGAAAAAATATATTAAAGTTAACAAATGTAAATCCATTCAAAGGCACACAGTACATTTCTTCCTGTGTACATATTTTGCACAAGCACTTTATTTTGTGTCAATTTGGCTTAAGAAGGAATTACCTCATGAAGATTCTGGAATAAAATATAAACTTTTTAGAAAAGAGTTTATAGGAGAAACAATGCAAGTCTGGTAAAAAAAAAAAAAAGTGATTTTATGTTCAAATGCTTTTTTCCAATTATAGATGTTTAAACATTTTTAATTTAAATTCAATAAACTTCTTTAAACTAAGATAAAGCAGAATAGATGACATGCTATTCCTATGTTAATATAATCATTAAATAGTTTATTCATTCCCTTATTATGCTTTAACTATGGCCCCAAGCTGTTCTATAAGTTAGTGTTAGCCTTTTTGACTTCTCTGTCTCCACTACTGTCTCTGATGCTTCTGTTATGCCTTCCTCCTACTGTCAGAATGTTTTGTCTCCAGTATGGAGGTGCTTAATCTAGAAATGTTTTTGAAGTCTACAATGCCCTGTAATTGTATGCAAAATTTTAAATGAATATGACCATGTCCCTTTTTCTGTAGAGAGGATCTATATCTTTCATTAGTCTCAGTGGGGTTTATGGCCTAAAAAGGGAGTAAACTTCCTTTATTCTCTTAAAGTATGGTGTGTGGATTAAATGACCAAGATAGATGCATAGAGGGAATAGATAAGTACTTTTCTTTTTTCCCCCATTTCTCAAACTTTCTTAGTCTGATTTATATTCAGCTCACATATAAAGACTATATTCCTTCTCAACACTGGCTAAGTGCTTTGTATGGGATGATTAGTGTCAAAAAAATTACCTTGGCATGTAGTAAGGAAACCTATGCCGCCCAAGTCCATGATAGTACTTCAAACCCATAAAAATATAGGTTAGAGGAAACTATTAAATGTCCTGGTGTAAAACTTTAATTTTGATGCCACATTTATTAAGGCAGAATACCAAAAGTGACGATTGAAATAAAGGTAGGACAATCCCTTTGTTCAATTATATACAATTATTCTATTCACCTAAACTACCTTTTGAAATTCCCAAATAACATAATCTTATGTTTAATATCTAGGAAGAAAATATGGCAAGAAGCTATGCTTCTAACAAGAGTCTAGGAATTCTCTTACTTCGAAACTCACCTAGGAAACTATAATCAATGAGTTATAAGTTCCAAACTCAGAGTAATGATAATTATATTATTTTATCCTACAGTTGAACTGCAATTAGTTATAAAAATTTGGTCATATTTGCAAGTGCTCTACTTACATAAAGAAAAAAATTCTTACCAGGTCCTCATTGCTGGTTACCTGTTTATATTGTGAACAACCTCTTCTCCACAGCACTGCAATTAAACAGAAATAGTAATAAACAGTTCCTTTTGTAAGCTGAGTAGCAAATAAGGATTTTTGTTTTAGCTCAGTGCAGTGAGTGTCTGTAATCCCAGTTACTATAGAGCCTGAGGCAGGAGTCTCAAAAGTTCAAGGCCAGTCTGGGCAACTTGGACCTTGTGGCAAAATAAAATTTCAAAAGGATTGGACAAGTACTTCAGTGACAGGATGCTTGCCTAGATTGAGGGAGGTCCTGGGTTGATCTCCAGTACCACACACACCAAAAAAAGATGTATGGAGGTCAGACTAATCAAGGGACAAAACATAAAAGTTTTATAAGTCTTTAAATTTGGGTCAAATAAGTCATAAAACGTGATTCCCAGGGCTTTGAGGATAGGGCATATATTTTCCTCCATAAAACCTTTCACCTGCTCTCTTCCTGACATTTACTCTTTTATTCCAGTTATAGTCAGATTTTAACACTAATACGTATAGAAACAAAAGAAAGGCACTGTTATACCAAAGGGAAAATGAAAAATGGATTCTTTACAGAGAGTAATTATTGATAGCGAAGAATAAAGATAAACGTGCATAAATTATAGATTCGAGGACCTATGACACAATTCCGCTCTGATCTGGGAACTTAGACCTCTGAAGTTCTTTGTTGGGTGACTGTGGAAATGTTCCTTTCTCCCCAAGTTTATACGTAAAATCTTAGGCAGGGCCCTCCCCTCGGTACAGAGGATTGAACCCTGGGGCTCTCTACTTCTGGACTAGATCCCCACTTTTTTTTTTTTTTTTTTTAAGCCAAGGTCTCGCTAAGTTGAGGAGACTGGACTTGGATTTGTGATCCTCCTGCCTTAGCTCCCTGAGTAAATGATTACAGGCCTGCACCACCGGGCCAGCGCCCTTTTTACAGAATTATTTCACCCATCACTTTCCTTTTATGTTCAAAAAATTTTAAGGAGTTGACTTAACATCTCACGGGCCCATCAGTTCTAAAGCAGCAGTCGTGGACCTTACTGATTCCCACCCATTTCAGAAAAACTTTATCGCCTAGAAATCGGCTTCGTTCTGTTAACAGTGATAAGTCCACCGGCCAATAGGGCCAAAGCAATGGCTATGGTGCTACAATGGAGACTTTACCCGCGCGAGTTCCGGGATTTGGGAGGCAGACAGTAGCAGTTATCCAATGTGTCAACTTCTTCCCTAAAGTACGGCAAGAAGCAATCACAGCTGCCATGGTTCCTCGTTATTCCTTTTCCTTTCCTTTTTCCAAGTCGTCCAACTAGGTCCCTTCCGGTAATCTTCCCTGTGGACTCGAGGACTTCATTCTAAGGTTCCGTAGGCGAACGCGGAAAAAAACGCGAAAGGGGGTTTCTTAGTGCGCCTGCGCAGCAGATTTTGAATCCAGCCCTCACTGCGCCAGAATCAAGTGACATTTGTGATTGGACCGTGAGGGCGGACGCCTAGTTTGTCTTCCAGGTTCCGGTCCGAGAGCCCTGGGAATAAGTTTGAGGTCTTTACGAAAGGTGGATGGAGACGCCAGCACTTTCTCCCTGTATCCACCTCCGCTCAGCCCTCCTTTCGAGGTTGGCGGCTGAGTCACTGTGGACAAAGTCGGGGCAGCGTTTTCGGACCCAGTCATGGAGGAAGGTTGTTCCCGCATCCGCCGGCGGGTGTCGGTCTGCAAAAGGAACCGCCCTAGCCTAGCAAGCACTACTGTCGTCCCCTCGGCGGCCCAGCTCCAGTCCCGCGATGAGCAGGAAGAAGAGGAGGAGGAGATGGGAGCCGGGAGCCGGCGGCGGAAAACCGTGGGCGTGCAACCTGTTGAGGTACAGCTCCATCAGCTCTCAAATTCCCCCGAGGGCCTTGTCCTCCTTATGACCTTTGGGGCGCTGATACAAACCTGGGCCTCCTACTTCGCTTGCCCACCTAAAGGGGTGAGAAACCAGGTATAGAGGACGTGAGACTGCCAAATTGAGGCAGTTTCTTCCCAAGAGCAGACAATTAACCAGTTAGATAAAATACCTTTCATTTCCTCCCTCACTTTTGTTACTGCTGTTGTAACAATACTGAGGTATTGCCCAGTTATCCCCACTTCTTTATAGACATGAAATGTAGATACAAAAATTTTACGTCCAGCAATTAAGTGACATAACTGAGACGCAAACCCAGACTTCGAAATTCCTACTGCCCCTACTTTACTAATAAAAGCTGTTTATTGAAGACCCATTACGCCCTAGTTACTGTGTTAAACAAGCTACATTATCTAGATTTTATAACAGTAATCAGACCCTAAGAAATTGAGAAACTACTTTCTCACTTCAAATTTTGTGTCGCTACACTCTTGCTGTCTCAAAGTGTCTCTTCTGTTCAATAGAGCTCCCCAAGTCAGTGTACACGCATTCTGTATCAATTCCAAATTCAACAGAATTTCTCTAGTATATTGTGGTACAACTTTTTGTTATAGGCCAGTCACTGCCTCAGAGCCCGGGATTGGAAGGGAGAGATGCAATTCCCAGAGGCTGTCATTCTTGCAGTTGTTTAACAATTTAGCACAGGTTTAAACATTAGAATCCTAGGGGCATTAGAGAGCCTGTGCCAGGCCATGGGTTCAATCCCCACCACCAAAAACCAAAGAATTAGCCCAGTGTTGCTTCCAGGAACACTTCTCTGGGCCTCCATGTTTTTCATCTGTAAAATGGTAATAATTATATCTATTTATAGGGTGGCTTACAGGACTTAAATATAATTATGTACTTGATACAGCCCTAGGCTGAGATTTTATTTGCTTTAGTAATGATTTTTTTATTCCACATTTTTTTAAATTTATTTTTTAGTTGTAATTTGACACAATACCTTGATTTTATTTATTTTTATGTGGTGGTGGGGATCAAATGCAGGGCCTTATACATGGTAGCCAAGCACTGTACCACTAAGCCACAACCCCAGCCTTCATTCCACATTTTTTATTTATGCATTTTAGTTGTATTTTAGATGGGATTTGTTGTTGCACATTCATACATGCACACAATATAACAATATGATTTGGCCAATATCACTTCCCAACACTTTCCCACTCCCTCTTTACTTCCCACTCCTTAGGCCCTTTCCTCTATTGATCTTCCTTTGATTTTCATGAAATTCCCCCACCCTACCCAGCCTTGTTTTCCTTTTTCCTCTGTAGTGAAACTTCTGTCAGTCATGAATCTGCAATTACCTATAAGTATTTTTGTTTTCTTTCCAGCATAATGACAGTGAAGAGGACATGTTTGGTGACTATGATAGCTTTACTGAAAACTCCTTTTTAGCTCAAGTTGATGATTTGGAACAGAAATACATACAACTTTCTGAACAAAGGAAGCATGCTACAGACTTTGCCACTGAAGATTTTTGTTCAGAAAGCATAAAAAACAAACTCAGTGTTACTACTGTAAGCAACTTTACTGAATACAAAAGTGATGAGCACATGGAGAACCAGACTGAGCATGAAGATGTCCCTGTTGAACCTGGAACTGATGTTTTGTACGATTTGCCTTCTTCTCAGGTTTTATACTTTGAAAATTTGCAGAACCCTTCAAATGATTTAGGTGATCAGTTGACTGAAAAAAGGGATGGGAGTTCATCCTTTCTCAATACTGTGAATGAAGAATTGTCCCATAATTGCATAAAGCAACAGCAAAATGATGGATCCTCTTCTAAAGTCAGAAGTAATTCAGATACAAGTAGGAGAAAAAGTATTAAAGATCGTCTAAAAAGTACCATGACTGGAAATGCAAAGGCCCAAACACCAATATTTTCTAGGAGTAAACAGCTCAAAGAGACTCTCCTATCTGAAGAAATTAATGTTGCTAAGAAAACAATTGAGTCTTCATCAGATGATCTTGGTCCTTTTTATTCATTGCCCAGCAAAGTGAGAGACCTTTATGTTCAATTCAAAGGAATTGAAAAATTATATGGTAATGCTTTTTTCTGGAATAAAAACAAAATTCTCCATTATCATAAAATTAGTGTAAATCAATAGAAGCAAATGCTTCCATGATTATATTTCTTATTTTGAAAAGTCCAGTATTATTTGTCTCAACCTTCCATCCCTGTCCTGTCACCTTGAACCTCTTTTCTTCCCTTCATACTCAAACATTTCTCAAACCATTTTTTGTGCTTATTTTATTTTTCCTTATTTTGAGTATTTCTTTGGCCCACTCCAATTAGGGGTTCTGTATCCTTGCCTGAGAAATGATGTTATGGTATCTAAACTCAATGGTAATTCCAATATTTAACCTACCTGACTTCTTGATGGCTTACCTGCAGATATTGACCACACTGTTCTTGAAATTTTTTTTTTTTTTAACACCCTGTTTCTGTTTTTTCTTTGATTATCTAGCTATACACAGTTTTCTTAGCTGGCATTAGCTAGCTTTGTTTTCTCTACCAAATTTAGTTGAAATTTCTTTGAACATTCTCATGTCTTGAATGAAGAAGTTGATAATCCTATTGATTAAAATTAAACATGTTAAAAGACAGTGGCATTAATATTTAAGTGAAAAAAAAAACATTGTAGCAGAGTAATAATGTACTTTATGTTTCTTTAAAAATCTGGGTCCTTTCATATCTTTTCAATGCATCATTTTAAACAAAGAAGGGATGGTTGCTGCCGTACTGAGAGATCAGTTCATCAACCCTATCACTGTATTAGTATTTCTGGAACTCCTGTTGGGATCTTAGGAGCTGTATGAAAAATGTGGGTTTTCAAAGAGAAGACAATCAGGTTGGAGAAGAAGGACTACAGGAAATAAAGTCTCTACAAGAGTAATATAATCATTGTAAATATTTAAGCCCAACTTATGAATAATTTCAAATATTTGCACATGCTTTGATTCATGTTCACACATTTATGATCTGCTTTAACTATATATTGAACATATAAAAGTTGTCCACATATAGATTTCCCTTTTTTTTTTTTTCTTTTTAACTTATCTATTTATTTGGTACCAGGACCTCACACATGATCACTTTACTACTGGGCTACACCCACAGCTTTTTAATTTTATTTTGAGACAGTCTTGCTAAATTGCCAGGTTGCCCTTGAACTTTTGCTCTTCCTCCCTCAACCTCCCAAGTAGCAGGGATTGCAGGTGTGCACCACCACACATGGCTTGTACTTTTATTTCTGATACTGCTAGATTACTTTCCAAAAAGATTATAGTAGTTTATGTTCTCACAAACTATACAGAAGAACACCTGTTCTTACTCTAATCAGCTCTAGATTTCACAAGCATGGGACATTTATTTTTTCTTTCTTTTGTTTTGTTGATAATTTGTTTACTTTGCCAACCTAACAGATTATAGTTGAGCATGTTTTATGTATTTATTGGCCACTTGCAATTCTTCCTGTTGTGAAATATGTCATTTGCTTTTCTTCTGATAAAATACTAATGCATATTTTTGAAGATTTTTAATGTTCTCCCTTGTCAAATTACTCTGGAGTAACTATTATAGTTTTCACATCATATCTTGAATCTGATCTGTTTTCATGAATCCCATCTTTGCAAATTGTGGGAATTGGCTGCCAGGTAGTAATCTTTACCTTTTATGATTTAAACAATTCTGTCAGTTTAAAGTAGTTTCCATTCCATTTGAAGTTCAAATCCCCAAGTTTGTGCAGAATCTCATAGGGGTTTTTTTGTTTGTTTGTTTTGTTTTGTTTTTTGTTGTTGTTTTGGTTTGGGTTTTTTTGTTTTGTTTTTTGTTGTTGTTTTTGGTTTGGTTTTGCTTTGTTTTATTTCTCCTCCTCCTTCTGTTTCTCTTTAAAATGGCTTTTAGGTAAACGAGGAAGGTAAGCTTACATATTCTGCTTACAGGATGTAAAAGGAAAAACTTAAAAGTCCCACAGATACTTTTACTGTCCTTTTGATCCTCTGATGTTCTAAATGACATGCCCTTGTCCACCAGGCTGCCCTGTTAGAATCTTACAACAAATCTCCAGCTGGTGATGAGGTAGAGTAGTTATTCACACTGTTAAGTAGGCCTGAACTAAATTCTTACTGGCTGTCCACATTGCACATTTGGGATTTTTGACATTTAACATAGATTATAACTGCATTTGCTTCTAGGAGAAGATTGCCACAAGACGAAGGAGTTGATTTTTACCTTCTTGGAAAACTTCCTTGAGATTAAAATAAGAAAAGAGGAAATAATTTCTGTTTTTTTCTCTGTAATTCCACAGAATGGCAACATACTTGCTTAACACTGAGTTCCGTGCAAGAAAGAAAAAATTTAATATATTCCTTACCAACAAGTGGTGGGAAAACCCTTGTGGCCGAGATTTTAATGCTACAAGAACTGCTTTGCAGGCGGAAGGATGTTTTAATGATCCTTCCATATGTGGCAATTGTCCAAGAAAAGGTGTGTTTAAAAAAAAGTGTTATTTGCTAATATTATTGTAACATTAAGATCTAAACATCAGCATAAACACTACTAATGACTTTTACTGACTATAAAACAGTGCCTCTTTGTGATAATAATAGAACATTCTATCTTAAATATTTACTACTTTGTAATTTATTGACATTTTTATTATACTAACATACTGTATTCATCAATCTGATTATTATGTGAAACTGCTTAGTAACTATATAATAAATATTAGTGTGTGTGTATATATACATATATATACATACACACACACACACACACAATTCAGTAGTACTTTTAGGATGTACAAAAGCAACAGAATACTTACCTAAAATCTCTTCTAGTACTAGTTTTATTTTTTTAATTGTGGATTGAATTCTACCCTAAATGTTCTATTACTGTTTAGCCTGTTTCTAAGGCAAAAACTAACCAATTTGTATAAAACAAATGAGTTATTCTGATGCTTTTTTTGACATCAAAAGAGGAAGTTTATTTTTACATTTATTATGTGGTTTAAACATTGCATTTATTTTGCAAAGATCAACACCTTATTTTTATGATATTTATTAGATATGTGTGTCTAATCTAACCCATTCCCATTGACTGATATTAAACACCACTTTAGCTTTTCTTTTTTAAATTCTTGTGAGCACTTAATAATTAGAGTTCTTTGTGTTTTGTTTTTGTTCATTTTAACTAATATTCTAGATTTCAGGTTTGTCAAGTTTTGCTATAGAACTAGGTTTCTTTGTTGAAGAATATGCTGGAAGCAAAGGAAGATTTCCTCCAATTAAAAGAAGGGGAAAAAAATCGCTATATATTGCCACTATTGAAAAAGGACATAGCTTGGTGAACTCCTTGATCGAAACTGGAAGGATTGACAGTCTGGGTCTGGTTGTTGTAGATGAGGTTGGTTAATACTTTGTAATTTATCAACATTTTTATTGTACTAACATACTATATTCATCAATCTGATTATTATGTGAGTCTGCTTAGTATCTATATAACAAAAAGTATTTTAATATATATACAGTTCAGGTGAAGATATTTCATACTCGATAATCTTAAATCTGGTTTTATGTCAAGTGTTTCTTGAAGTGCAAATATTTGTATTTATAGACAGTTTTATAATATTACTTATGAATCTCTGATTTGTCAGAGTGTTTCCCCCAAAACCCATTAACTTAAAATACCAATGGATTAATATATATGTACTATAGTTGTTATATTAAAAATGTTGAAAAGTTATAAAGCAAGGATTATATATTCATTCTATACAAATATATTCATGGTTTATGTGGGCATTGTATGAAGATTTACTTCTCCGCCCCTTTTCTTTTCATTTCAAAGTTGCACATGATTGGTGAAGGGAGCCGGGGTGCTATACTGGAAATGACCCTAGCAAAAATTCTCTACACCAGCAGTAAGTATTTACTGACTTCTAATCAAAATACCTATATATAAATAACTTAATTCTATCAGTAGATTATGAAACCTATAGCAAGATACTTAAACTTTCTGCCTTAGGGTTTTTTTTTTTAATTTCTAAAGTAAATATATGAATTTTTATTGAATGAGTAGAATTATTTGGTGGTGGATGGGGCAGTACCCAGGATTGACTCAGGGGCACTCAACCACTGAGTCACATTCCCAGTCCAGTTTTATATTTTATTAGAGACAGGGTCTCACTGAGTTGCTTAGTGCCTCAAAGATGCTGAGGCTGGCTTTGAACTCACAATCCTCCTGTCTCAGCTGCCTGAGCTGCTGGGATTACACATGTGTGCCCCTGCACAGTAGGAATGAGTACATTAGTATTTAAGGAATACTTCTTATTCCTGTATACTCATTAGGTCTGTTTGCATAGTCACATCACTCAACTTTTGTGTTTCTTTATCTATGGAGATAGTAACAGCCTCAACCTGAGGAGAGAATTGTGAGTGTTCAGAGTTAAAACATTTAAAGCATTTCACAGTGCCTGGACCATTCCACTCAGGAAGGGTGTCATAACTATCATCATAATCCCAATAAAGTAGGATATTGAAGTGGTTACTTTAAGGAACTAGTTTGCAACATCAAATAGTCTTTAAATGTACATGAAATATTTATTTTAAATGTCATGTCTACATTTATTGATATAATGCTGACTTAGCCTGTATATGGAATAGTTATTAACAATAAAATCAAATCTTAAGATTTGTGGATGGAGATGCTGGGGATTGAACTCAGGGCTTCACACTTGCTAAGTGCATGCTCCACAAGTGAGCTACACGCTCAGCTTCCCCAAATTAATTTTGACAGCAGCTGTATTTATGTAGGTTACAGCACTTAAAAATCATTCATTTTAAAAAAATATTTATTGAACACTTACTGTAAATACAGCAGTAAATAGAACAAATCCCTTCTTTCATCAAGCCTATATTTTAATGAAAGTGAACAGATAATGAGCAAATGAATAAGAAGACATATGGTGGCCAGGTGTGGTGGTGATGCATCTGAATTCCAGCTACTTCAAAGGCTGAGTCAGGAAAATTGCAAGTTTGAGACTAGCCTGGTCAATTTATCAAGATCCTGTCTCAAAAAAATTAATAAATAAAAAGGGTTAGGGATGTAGCTCAATGGTTAAAACCTGCCTGGTTTCAAAAGAAGAAGAAAAGATGGTTTGTTAATGGTCATAAATCCTGTAGGACTTAAAGAAGAGGAAGAGAGGAAATGATCACCTATTTGTCAAATTCAATGAACATCTTAATTTTATTTCAGTGTTTGACTATTTTTCGTTTGTGTGCAGAAACATTTTCTCTTGACTTTCCTACTATCTCTTTGTAAGTGGGATCTTAGCTTAGCATTGAAAGATAGCAGAGCATAATGGCTGAAGACAGACTTTTTGAATCTTGGCTCACTTTTCTACATGACCTTGGGCAAGTTATATCAACAGTGCCTATGCTTCCTTAGGCATTAAATGTGGGTGAGAGTAGTAGAACTTCTCTCACTGAATTGCTGCAAAGATGACACAGGTTAATCTTTGTAAAACATCTGTACCTGCTACATGATGTTTGCTATTGTATAATTTGGCCTATCACCAGTGCCTTACGCTTAATAGATATTTGAATTAAATTAACCTTTTTAGTGGCTCCTTCTTTTTATTCTGTGTCATAGCTAAGCTTATTCATTTTGTACATTTTAGTTAGCATAAATTCATCTTAGGCCTTTCCCATGTTTCCTATAGTGCCTACTAATTGTCATCCATACTCCTGACTTCAAGGACTGCTTGTGTGCCAGTGACTCCTAGTCTATATTTCCCAGTCTGTGTTTCCAGACTATAACTCTCTTCTGAATAATATCAGCTGCCAACTTGAGACTCCTGTTTGAATGTTCTGTGAGCAACCAAGCCTAACCAAAGCTTGGTCAGAGACTCACTCATTTCCTTCAAACTCATTCTTCAGTCTGAATCCTTAGCCAGCCAAGTTAGACCTCACCACCACCACCAGCCCAACCCCGCTTGCATTGTAGCCCCATCAGACCTCAAACTCCTGGACTCAAATGATTCCCCCACCTCAGCTGGATAAAATCTTACAGTCTTCACTCTTCCTATCTGATTTACCTCATGAATGTATTTTAAATTATTTTCTTTCTGCCCCTTTTCACTACTACCTCTTTAATTCAAGACCTCATCCTTTACTTACCTGGATTGCTACAGAAAGTACCAAGCTTCTCCTTTGATCTTTCTTCTGCACTGTCTAGTGTAGAATCAATAATCTTTCCCAGAAGCAATTAGTTTATTTTACTATTTGCCATCCTTTAATAGCTTCCCTTTGTTTTCTGCATAAATCCCAAAATTCATAGCACTGCCTTTTTGATTTGACCCTCTGCTCACCTCTTCAGATTCAGAGTCCACCTTAATGAAGTAGGAAGGAATAGCACTTAGTTCTTTTTCAGATAACATCCTGAATGATCCCTTCAAAACAAGAGAGTAGCATTGAAGAAACATTTGCTAAAAAAAGCTTCTTGGGTTTTTAATTTGATAGCTAAGTACAAAAGCAACCATTTTTTACTCCTAGGAATTCATAGAACTTCATGAGCTTCATGTATTTTTAAAAATTTTTGAAAATGTTGGCAACCTGATAGCAAGATTACCTCAAGAACTTTCAAGTTACAAGAGTTTTGGACTCATGTAGCCCTATATCCTACAAGTGTCTATCACCCAAAGAAACATACTGTAACTTCTCATAAAGATGATTCAGATAGCCACATACCTACTTATACCCATTATTTTTGTTTAAAAGCCTTAATAAATATCCTACTTCTTGCCACATTTGAAATTTTATAAAATTCTAAGGAATAACTTTCAGGATTCCTGAAAAATTGCATTATTTGATTGCCAGATTAATATTCTGGTCATATGCAGTTTGAGCATTCCCAATCTGAAAACCAAAAATATGAAGTGTGTCATAATCCAAAACTTGAGTGCCAAGACAATGCTACAAGTGGAAAATTTCACTGACCTCATATGATGGTCATAATATTCCTGCTTGAAGGTTCTGTGAGCAACCAAGACTAAGTCAAAATGCAGGTACACTAAAATATTATGTAAAATTACCTTCAAACTACATGTATAAGATGCTTATGAAATAAATGAATTTTTTGTTTAGTCTTTGGTCCACCTCCCTAAGATATTTCTTTATGTATATTCAAATATTCAAAAATCTGACAAATTGAAAATCTGAAACAATTCTTTTACCAAGCATTTCAGATAAAGGGTATGCAACCTGTATTTTTAGTTTTCCTACTCTCTCCCCACTTCCCCTTTCCCATATTATTCAGGAAGTATTCAGAGCATAAAATATTGCTAAATTGTTTTATGATATATTAAATACTGCATTTTCTTAATACTTTTAAGATTTTTTTGTTTTTGTTTCAGAAACAACTCAGATTATTGGTATGAGTGCAACATTAAACAACGTTGAAGACCTCCAACAGTTCCTTCAAGCAGAATATTATACCAGTCAGTTTAGACCAGTATGTACCCTAAGGTTTGCACTGTATTGATTTGTTATATATTCATATTAGAAATAAAAGTAAATATAGTATATTTTAAAATTCTATGGGGTAGTGAAGGGGCATAACTGCACTCACCATAGTATATGCTAATAGTTTGTATATAGAGAGTATTAATTCTGTGAGGTCGGGGATCTTGGCTTGGGTCCCTAATGTATCATAGCACTGGGAATAATGCCTGGCCTATGTTGCCTCAGTGAACATTTATTGAGTGAAATTTTAAAAAAATTTTTTTTTTAGTTGTTGATAGACCTTTATTATTTTTTATTTATTTATATATGGTGCTGAGAATCGAATCCAGTGCCTCACACATACCAGGCAAGTGTGCTACTGCTGAGCCCCAGCCCCAGCCCATATTGAGTGAATTTTTTCAGACTATTTTTTCACTTCTTATTTTCAAAAGTAAATTTTTAGCTGGCCACAGTTTAGTGAGATGTGCTTGGAGTTACTGACACATTGAAGATTTTATCTTAAAATATTTTCAAGTTGCTATGTTTTGATAGTTATTCTTTCTTAATAAGTTAAGACTTAACATGCATTTAAATTTAAACTCCTCAGTAATAGCGTTCCCAAGGTATTTGAAGGAAATAAACTAACAAAAAAAAACATACTTCATATTTATTTGAAAATATCTCATACATGTACTGCCTGTCTACAGTAATAGTGCACATGTTCTTTGTCTTAAGTAAGCTTTCAGAAAATAATGTTTGAAAAACACCAGTTCTTAATTTGAAATATAATATTTTCACATTCCAAATTTGAAAATTTTCTAGAAATAGGTTTTAAGGTGGGCGTGGTGGTGCATGACTATAATCCCAGTAACTTGAGAGACTGAGGGAGGAGGATCACAAGTTTGAAGCCAGCCTCAGCAACTTAATGAGGCCCTAAATAATTTATTGAGAAACTATCTCAAAATTTTAAAAAATGAAAAGGGCTGAGGATGTGACATTGTCTCTGGATCCAATCCCCAGGGAATATTTTCAAATATTTTTGAAAAAAAATATTTTAAAAAAAGAAATATTTTTTGAACTCTATATTAGACACTATTTTTTTTTTGTACCAGGAATTGAACTCAGGGGCATTCAACCACTGAGTCACATCCCCAGCCCCATTTTGTATTTTATTTAGAGACAGGGTGTCACTGAGTTGCTAATCGCCTCATCATTGCTGAGGCTGGCTTTGAACTTGTGATCCTCCTGACTTTTCCCAAGGCACTGGGATTACAGGCATGTGTCAACATGCCTAGCTTAGACACTGTTCTTTTAAAAATGAAATGAGATGTGTTCACAAACTAAATTTGTCCAAAAATACTTAAATTAAAAATAATATGTTGGTGTTTGGAATTAAAGCTGAAGACTCACATAGGAAGTTTTAGATCTTAAGAGAGAAGGTTTAACTCCTTTACAGAAGATAAAGGATGTGAGCACTGTGACTCCCTTGTACTTCTTGTAACAAATACCAAAGCATTTTCCTTTTGGACATTAGACTACTTAATTCAAATCTTTCTTCAAAAGTATTAATCCCTATGTTGATTTAAAGAGGAAATAAAGAAATAGTAAAGCAAGAACTTTACCATTTTAAGTTGAAACATATTTTAGATATCTTAAAAAAGCTAAAATCTTTGCATAGCTGTCCTTTCTATATCATATTTCACAAAATTTAAAATTGAAGATATGTGGTATTAATTGCAATGTTTTAAAATTCAAGGTTGAACTAAAAGAATATCTGAAAATAAATGATACAATATATGAGGTCGACAGCAAAGCTGACAGTGGCATGACTTTTTCACGTCTCCTCAATTATAAGGTAATGTTTATAACCTTTATATCCCAGGTTCCTGTACTTTGCCCATGTGTACTGGGACATCACAGAAGATTTGCATGGATGCCATGAGACAGTTTAAATTTTTGAGAAAAATGGCTCATATCTGACATATGTTGGACAAGATACGACTGATTCAGTGTAGCTAGTTTCCAGTTTTAACACCATATCACCTTATCTTCCTTTCTGTGACACTAAATATTTGTGAAGTTGTGTTTGTGTGGGTTTTGTGTATGTGTGTATGGTGCTGAGTATCAAACCCAAGACTTTACAGCAATGACTGCACCATTGACCTAAACCGTGGGCACTAAAGTTGGGGTTTTTGTAGTCACTGTAAGCCAATGCCATGTGAAAATTAACCTGGAACAGAAGAAGGCAGCTGTGTTTAGTTTCATTCCAAAGTTATAAAGACAGTACCAAGTTTGTACATATCCCTTTATTGAGTTATTTGAGAATTAAATTTTTTTTTAATTCAAGTGCTACTAAGTTGTGAGGAAGTATGGATTTATTAAATTGTTTGGATCTAATAAAACTGTTATGTATATCTTTTTACCTTGGTGTTCTGTGAACCAAGAAAATTTGGAAACTTCTATAAATGTTTATTTATTTAGCAGTAACAACAAAAGAATAATTCATGGTTCAGGTAGGTCAGATATTGGTGCATAAAAATGTTAATTTCTACTGTGTTAATGTCTTGTGACTTTTATGAGGAATACTGAAAAGAGGAGAAAGGAATTTTATAGCAATTTTAAAATTCTTTAAGATATCCTAAATCTACATCTTAATTCATTTTCAGTAAAGTAAAATGAACTGAGATCTTATATAACTTTACCTTTCATGTTCTTTGAGTTCCTCATGCCTGTTTAATGTTACAAAAAATCATAGTTCAGTGTTAAATTTTTTTAAGTCTGTCCTTTAGTATTAGTGAATCTGTGTTTAAAAAATATATATTTGAAATTGTAGAGGATATGTCTTATGCAGTCCTTTGACAATATTAGGATCAAACTGTGTTTCTCTCTCTGGACTCTTGTTCTGCTTTGGTGGATATAGATATGTAGTAGAGTTATTAATAATATTAACCGTTTTCACTTCTGCTTTTTTTGCCACCAGGGATTGAACTCTGGGGCACTCAACCACTGAGCCACGTCCCTGCTACTTTTTTGTATTTTATTTAGAGACAGGGTCTCACTGAGTTGCTTTGCACCTTGCTGTTGCTGAGGCTGGCTTTGAACTCGCAATTCTCCTGCCTCAGTCTCCCAAGCCACTGGGATTACAGGTGTGCATCACCATGTGCATCACCATGCCCAGCTCCATTATCACTTCTTGAATTTAATTCATTTTTTATACATTTTTTTAAAAATTAAATATACCCAGTAATCAGATCTCTAACAAATAACCTAAAAGTGAAATTTTGATATTTTGTGTAGGTTTTCTCTTTTTTTTGAAATGATAAGATTAATTAAATGATAAATTCAGAATTGTGGATTATTTGTTTATCTTGTAAACACACAGGTTAAAAAAAAGGACAGACTTCAGGGGGGCTGGGGTTGTTTCTCAGCAGTAAAGGGCTTGCCTAGCACGTGCAAGGCCCTGGGTTCAATCCTCAGCACCGCATAAAAATAATAAATAAAATAAAGGTATAAAAAAAATTTTTAAAAATGGTAGGCTTTCATGGTTTCTAACTATCTTGTTTCTACATCTTATTGTTTTGCAGTATTCTGATACCTTGAAAAAGATGGATCCTGATCATTTGGTAGCATTGGTAACAGAAGTTATTCCCAATTATTCTTGCTTAGTTTTTTGTCCCAGTAAAAAGAACTGTGAAAATGTAGCAGAAATGATATGCAAATTTTTAAGCAAGTATGTTAATCTTTTAAAAATATTTTGTTTTATTTTTATCATGAATTATGGACTATGTTATATTTATTGAATAAGCACTGACTACTTCTTGCAGAACACTGTATTCAGTTGTTGTACTAAATTTTGAAGGAAATGACCTTAAAGAAAGAAAACTTAACTGTGAAATTCACATGTGAATTTTTGTAGAGGTTTTACATGTGAAATGGAAAAATTCTAAGGTTACATGTAAGCTAATGCTGGCCAATATAAAGGCTGAGATCAGTGATTGGAAATATTGGCTGCTCTGTGAATTATGTTGGAAATTAAAAAATTCTAGTGTCCAGGATACATCTTAAACAAATCAGAATCTGGGAGTGGGACCTAGGCAAGTCCAACATATAGCCAAGGTCAAGAACTACTAACTTAGATAGTCAAAAAGGACTAATCATTACAATGATTATGGGACAAATCGTATCCCATATTCAGCTTAAACTTCTCTTTAATTACATACCGTTGCCTTTGTTTTCTTAGTCATCTTCATACTTAAGTAATTTGGACATTTGAATTTAATTTCCTAAGTAATTAAGAAATTAAGTCTTGGACTGGGGTTGTGGCTCAGTGGTAGAGCACTTGCCTAGGATGTGTGAGGCCCTGGGTTTGATCCTCAGCACCATATAAACATAAATAAATAAAGATATTGAGTCCAACTAAAACTAAAAAATAAATATTAAAAAAAAGAAATTAAGTCTTGGTTTGTAATTTTATGATTTTTTTTTAGAGAGAGAGAGAGAGAATTTTAATATTTATTTTTTAGTTTTCGGCGGACACAACATTTTTGTTTGTATGTGGTGCTGAGGATTGAACCCGGGCCGCATGTATGCCAGGCGAGAGTGCTACCGCTTGAGACACATCCCCAGCTCATGATTTTTTTTAACATTGGCTCTGTTGTACCCATAGAGATAAGTATAAAATGTCTTTACAAGTAGTTCAGTTTTTTTTCTCCACATGTTTCTCTTGTGTGGTTTTATCATTTTTTTCAGACTCTTTTTGGCCCCTTAGCCAGTGACTATTAACCTGGATCCTTATCTAGTCACCTTCCATCTACCCTTCCAATCCTATTGTAGAGATTAGTCTAATATAGAATTGATTTTATTGAATACTATAAGAATGTAAATGTTTGGAATAAGATTAAGGAATTGCTCTTTTCAGTAAATGATAGCGTGCCTTTATAATGATGATTTTAAAAAAAAGTAAGGAAGTTAAATTAGCATTGAAGTAAGGCAAGTATTCTACCACTGAACTATATACCCAGCCCAAGAGTTCATATTTCTAATGGATCTTTATTTTAAGGGAATATCTGAAACAAAGGGAGAAAGAAAAATGCGAGTTGATTAAGAACTTGAGGAACATGAGCAGTGGCAACCTGTGTCCTGTCTTAAAGCGCACCATCCCATTCGGAGTTGCCTACCACCACAGTGGTTTAACAAACGATGAAAGGAGGCTCCTGGAGGAGGCCTATTCCACAGGCATTCTCTGCCTTTTTACCTGCACATCCACCCTAGCAGCAGGTGTCAACCTACCAGCAAGAAGGTAAGAGATAAGAATGTGTTGGCCAGGCTCACAACTTTTTAATTCCCAGTTTATGAAGAGTTTTGGTATTGTTTTACTCCCTTAGTAGTGGTGCGAATTTATCATATGTGTTTGGTTTTGTTTTTGCTTTGTTTTTTTTGAGCATTTGCTGAGTCATTTTTTTTTTGTACTGGGGATTGAACTCAGGGGAACTCAACCATTGATCCACAACCCCAGCCCTGTTTTGTATTTTATTTAGAGACAGGGCTCACTAAGTTGCTTAATGCCTTGCTATTACTAAGGCTGGCTTTGAACCCACGATCCTCCTGCCTCAGCCTCCCGAGCTGCTGGAATTACAGGCATGTGCCACCACACCTGGCTTCCTTTAATATTTTAATGAAAAATAGCATTAGCAGATTTCCTGATATTAGAATTCTTTCCTGCTTTTCTTTTTTCCCCATCTGTTTCTTGGGTTTTTTGTTTGTTTGTTTGTTTTTGTTACCAGGGATTGAACTCGGGCACTCAACCACTGAGCCACATCCCCATCCCTATTTTGTATTTTATGTAGAAACAGGGTCTCTCTGAGTTACTTAGTACCTTGCTTTTGCTGAGGCTGGCTTTGGGAACTCTCAATCCTCCTGCCTCAGTCTACCAGGCCACTAGGATTACAGGTATGCTCCACCATGTCCAGCCCTATCTGGTTTTAATGTTAGGATCTATTATTCTAGTTGTATAGACAGTTGGCAAACTTTTTCCTTTTTTTATTTTTATTGATCTGAAAGAGTTTAACAAAGACTTCCTCAAAAACCTTGGGGAATTGATTCATAAGCCATTTAATTGTGAATTCTTTTTATTTTTTATTTAATTTTTTTGGTACCAGGAATTAAACATCCAGGGGTGCTTAACCATTGAGTCACATCCCCAGTCCTTTTTTATATTTCATTTATAGACAGGGTTTCACTAAGTTGCATAGGGCCTCCCTACGTTACTAAGGTTGGCTTTGAACTCACAATCCTTCTGCCTCAGCCTCCCAAGCAGCTGGGATTACAGGTGTGTACCACCACACTGAGCTAAATGATCAATTTTTTATCAGTGTTAAAAGATGCAACTAAATAGAACAACGACAACAACAACAAAAAAAAGCGAGTTAAAAAAATGTATATATTTTCTGTTGGGAATACATGTTTATATCTCCCAATCAGATCATAATTGTTTTATCATCTTACTAGTTTTGATTCCTTGGTCTATCAATTTCAGAGAAGTATGTTCATCTCCCACTTATGAAACTGTCAGTGTATTCTTTTTGCATTTCTAGAAATTTTTGCTTTTAATATTTCAAAACTATTCAGGTATACCAAGATTTACTTCAAATATATTATTACTGAATTATCAGTATATAATATGCTTCTATCAATACAACAGACCTTGTTTTACTCTTAATGATTTTGCTTTGAATATGAGGACCCATATTTTACTCATTATCTTTGTTCATTTATTTTCAAATCCTATCACCATTTTTTTTAGTTTTTCAGAAAATTGAAGGGAAAAAAAGGAAGCAATACATCATATTTCTATTATTCCAGGGGTTACTCTTCCAATTTTAACAGTTTTATTCAAACATTTTTGAGCACTTTAGAATCAATAACTATCCTCTTCTGAGCATAACAAGAGTCTTAGCATTTGTATATTCTATTTTACCCTATGTATGTTCCTGTTACCTAGAATCTTACCTTATTTCAAAATATTTTTTGTCTTATGAACAATAATCATTTAAACTGACCTATAAATTGTACTTGTTTTTGGCTTACCACTATCTCTTGTATTCCACTTCTTCCTTCTATGATTCCTTTTTTAATTTTTCATCCTTATGTAATTATTTTTAAAATACTGCATTGGGGGTTAAAAATTTTGAGTCTTTGCATAGCTGAAGTTGTCTGTTTGGGCCTCAAACTTTAAATAACTTCCATAGGAAAAGAATTCTAGGTTCAATTGTTTTTTTTCCTTTTGGGTATTGTAGATATTGTTCCATGTCTTCTAGGTGATGCTTATTTTTGTTTCTGATGAATTTGCAGCTTTCTCCTCTCTAGAAGCTTTTAGACTTTTTAACCTTAAAATTTCATCATGGTGTGAAATAATAACTGCAGTTCTTATAAGTCCTCCCTCCCCATATAGTAACTGCTTTATATGCCTTTATAGTTTATGCTTTAAATACTTTCAGTCTTCACAACTCATCTGTAAGAAGGCTCATTACCTATATATTTCTTTTTTCTTTTTTTCTTTTTTTTTTTTGTGTGTGTGGTACTGAGGATTGAGCTTAGGGATGCTGTACCACTGAGCTATATCCCCAGCCACCTGCACCCTCACCCCCACCCCTGGCTTTTTTTTTTTTTTTTTTATTTTAATACAGGGTTTCACTAAGTTGCCAAGGCTGACCTCAAATTTGTAGATCCTCCTACCCCGACCTTCCAAGTGGCTGGAATAACAGGTGTGTACCATCACACCCAGCTGTTACCCACATTTTACAGAAGGGAAAATTGGGGCATGGAATAATTAAATAATTTACCAAACCTCATACCCAATGACTGAATTTCAGTGTCTAGATTTGCATCCAGGAAATCTGATTCTTAACAGTTTCAACTTACCTGCTTGTCATTCATAGGGTTTGGCATTTGGGTGGTTTTCAATCTGGGGCTTTACACCTTTCTTCAATGTAAACTAATTTGGGGGGTTATTTCTCTATTTCTTTCTCCCATTATCTCTGTTCTCTGCTTTTGTAACTTCAGTTAGATAAAGTTAAGGCTTCCAGTTCTCTTTAATTACACATTTTCAGTCTATCTGAACTATGCAATTTCTTCAACTTTACTTTCCACATCAAAAAATCAGTTTTTTGCTGGGTGTGGTGGTACATAGTGGTAATAGTGACTTGGGAGGCTGAGGCAGGAAGATCACAAGTTTAAGGCTGGCCTCATCAAGTTAGGAAGAAATTAAGCAACTTAGACCTTGTCTCAAAATAGAAAATAAAAAGGGCTAGGAATGTAGGTCAGTGGTAAAGTACCCCTGGGTTCACTTGCCAATACTGCAACAACAACATAAATCAATTTTTAGTCATATCCTTTTGCTTTGTTCATTCTTTACTCAACAGTTCAGTAGAATTTTTTAAAGAAGTTTTAATTTCCAAAAATTCTCTATTATGGCACTTTCTTATAACAATATACTCTCATTCTTAATATAATCTCTCTGGAATTTTCTATGGATACTAATTAGAACTTCTAAAAATTCTCTACCATTTTGTTTTATCAATTTTAGACATTTATTCTATATGTTCTTGTTTTTCTTCTATATTGTTGGTTTTCTTCAAGTAGTCTTAAGATTGTTGAGTTTTATAAATAAATAAATAGGTTGGTTAGTATAGGTAAATGACATAGCTATTTCTTATTCTTTTGTACAGGAAAACTGACCACAGACTTCTCTATATCTGAGTATGACTCAAATTGTCATTTTTGTACATCAAAAATAGTTGATAGTCAGGAGTGGTGGCATATGCCTGTAATCCCAGCAACTTGGGAGGCAAGTTGGAGGCCAACCATGGCAACTTAACAAGACCCTGTCTCAAAACCAAATAAAGTAGGTTGGGAGTGTGGCTCAGTTGTAGAGACCCTCTGGGTTTGATCCCAGTACTATAAAAACAACAATACATACACACACACACAATTGTTATCTGCAATTTTAAATAGTTCAAAATAAAATAAATTCATAAATATGAATATTTTGGTGGTGCATGTCAGATTTTTCATTTCTGGAATATAAAATAAAGAAACTTTAAAGCTGGTTGCAGTAGCATATGCCTGTAATCCTAGTGACTTGGGAGGCTGAGGAAGAGGATCAAAAGTTTGAGGCCAGCCTGGGCAACTTATTGAGACCCTGTCTCAAAATAAAATAAAATAAAAAAGAGTTGGGAATATAATTCAGTGGTAGATCACTAGTCTAGTATGTGCAAGGCCTCAGGTTTGATCCCCATTACCACACATGCACACAAAAATAACTTTGGGGACTACTCCTATTGATTGATCACAGTCCTTGAAGCTATTCAGACTAGAGTTCAAATGATGGTTCTGGCAATTACTAATTTTTTGGTTTAGGGTAAGCCACTTAACTGAGATTTGGCTAACTCCTTTGTAGAAAAATAAAATAAAATAAAAAAGGGTATTATTAAGTATTTAAAAAAATTAACTGATAGCATTACTGGAAATGCAAATCAAAAGTACACTGAAATTCAAAAATACAAATAATAATGCCGAAGAAGATGCAAGGGAAAAGGAACACTTTTACATTGTTGGTGGGATTGTAAATTAGTACAACCAGTATGGAAATTAGTAAGAAGTTTCCTCAAAAGACTAGGGATAGAACCACCATATGATCCAGTTGTACCATTCCTCAGTATTGATCCTAAAGAATTAAAGTCAGCATACCATAGTGCTATACACATACACATGCTTATAGCAGCACAATACAATAGTCAAATTATAGAACCAGTCTATATGTCCATCCGTTGATGAATGAAAAAAGGTGATATATGTGTACAATAGAGTTTTATTCAGCCATAAAGAAGAATGAAATTATGTCATTTTCAGAAAAATGGATGGAACTTGAGAGAATTATGTTAAGCAAAATAGGTCTGACTCAAAGTCCTGTTTTCTCCCATGAGAAAGCTAGAGAGGAAAAAGGAAAAGAAAGCAGGGGAGGGGGTGGATATTTATGAAAATCAAAGGGAGGCCAGTAGAGTAGAGGAACAGAGGAGGGAAGAGGAAAGGGAGAGAGGAAGTAATGGGGGAAAAAATTGATCAAATTTTATTATTCCTTTGTGTACTTGCCTATATGAATGTGCAACAATGAATCTCACTACTATGTATAATTACAATGTACAATAATTTTTTTAATTTTTAAAAGAATTACTGAAAATATATACATAAAGAACCTAAGACATCCTAGATTTTGGTAAATAATAATTACCTATTATTTTGTTAATAAATCATTAAATTTAATATCACATAGATCTAATTAAATTGAGTTTAAAAATAGATGCTATTGCTGTAGATTCAATTTAATTAATTTTATCAATTCCATAGAGTTATTTTAAGAGCTCCCTATGTTGCTAAGGAATTTTTAAAGAGGAATCAATATAAACAGATGATTGGTAGAGCTGGCCGTGCTGGAATAGATACTATTGGGGAGAGTATCCTTATATTGCAAGAAAAAGACAAGCAACAGGTAGTACTCAATCTGGTTGGTTGATTCCCCCCCCCCCCTTGGTCTTTGGTCTAACTCCTTATATGTGATCATCTTTTAAAATTAATTATTAATGTTCCTTTAAATGATATATCCTTCTCTTATATGATTAAAAATTAGAGTTTGAATATTTTTATATTTCAGACAATGAAAAAGTATTTTCCCTATTTAACTTTTTAATTTTATAAAGATACCTGTTAAATTTTTATTCTTTGTCCTTTTGAGTTTTGTTGTTTTGTTTTTTTCCCCCTGGCTCCACAAGTTTCATGCAAAAGTACAAAATTTCATATTGAACATCATTTATGTTTAATAATAGCACAAAACATAATATTATTTTAACTTTTATAGGTCTTGGAGCTAATAAGCAGACCACTGGAAAACTGTTATAGCTGTCTCGTTCAGGAATTCACCAAGGGAATTCAAACTTTGTTTCTGTCTTTGATTGGTTTGAAGGTATTTTAAAATATTTTTTAGTGTTATTACTGTTACCTGAGAGAATAGAGGTAAAAACTTATGCACATTATAAATTATGAAAGAAATGTTAACATTTAATTTAATATGGAAAGGAAGTTTATGACATACTAAATATGAATCTGGATTTATATGTATATTTTTTAATCCTTGAGTTATATTTCAAATTTTCATTTCTTATAACTGGCATATGAGACTTTTGTGTATACTATGTCATGTCAAAAGTAAGAGACTTTAGTGTATACTATGGGGAATAAAAGGAACTGTAAAACAGTGGGTTCTTGTGTGGGATAATCCAACATGTCTGTCCTTATTAGGAGTTAGGTACAGCAGTCTTGTGACCATTCTAGTATATTATTAACACTGGGGAGATCTGTAGAATTTTTATCAGATGGGAGAGAGAAAGAGAAGTATGACAGGAAAACATTTTTTTTCCTAATATTAAAACTTAACTCTCTCACAGTGATCCTTTAGTTAAATCTCTCTTTTAGGGTTATTCTTGTTAATTAAAATCTATCCCTATCCCTAAGGTCTTTCACCCAAAAAGTGGCAAAGCCAGAGTTTGAATTTAGCTTTGTCTTTAACTATAGATAGTCAGTATTCTTACCCATCATATAGTTTGCCTTCATCAACATGAACAGTTTAAGTAAACATGTAAAATAAAACTGATAAATAAGAGCTATCACAAGACAAAATTTTTGATTATCTTGCAGAAGCATGTATAATTACTGTATCACCTGGTTACTTAAAAGGGTGAAAAAAAGGAAAGGAAAGAAAGGAATTAGTGTTGGGTTTGAAAGAGAAACAGATATTAGATAAGCAGGGGGAAGAGAAAAATCAAAAATGAAAGAAAGCTTAAGTTGATGTGGGTAATAGCTAATAGACTAGATACTCTAGCTCTACAGGAGGGCTGAGGACTCTGAAGAGTAGAAGACCAAAGGAAAACATTGGCACAAGACTATGTGCCATAGACTGGGGAGAATGGAGGACCGTGCTTAAATACTAATCTGAAGAGTTGATATGGTCACTTGTGGAAAATTAGTTTCATGGTCATTCACGTTTTGCACATACTTGGGTATTATTAGAGTAATATATCCAGTTCTCTTTTTACCCTAAGTTATTAACTCTCTCTTAAGCCTCACAGAGTTATCTTATCTATAAAATGAGGATAAGATGGTCACTGACTTATAATGGTTCAAATTTTGATCTTTTCCCAAGCTAGCACTATGTGCTATGGTAGCTCACAGGGTGCTGGACAGTGAGAGTGAGCTATAACTCCTAGTCAGCCATGCAATCATGAGAGTAAACAACTAATGCTACACAGAGTACCATGTTGCTAAGTTATGATGTTAATTAGGCTAGGTATATAAAATGCATTTTTAACTTATAATATATTCAACTTATGATGGATTTATTCAGGATGTTCATTGTAATGTGAGGAACATCTGTAATTGTAGGCACTATTGCAAGACTAGTTTGGAAGCAAATCCATGTATAATAAATAGGAGAGTTGCCAAGGAGTTAATAAGGGAATGAGAGAGATCATAAAGATCATCTGGTTTTAGTACATATACATATTAGTTAAAGTAACAGACCCAGAGAATTAATGGTCAGTTTGGTTATTCAGTGAGTTATGATTAAGATGGGACTGTAACTCAGATTTCTGACTTGTTGGCCTATGCTCTTTCCAGTGTGCATTGTATATGTGGAACATTTGCTGAGTACACATGAAACATTCCCCAAGATAGGCAGTATTACAGGCCATAAAGTAAGTCTCAATAAATTTAAAAGGATTGAAAACATGGAATATGGTATCGAATGACAATAGAATTAGTAGAGTATACATCAACAATAGATAGATACCAAGGAAATACCACATATTCAGAAACTAAAAACACTCTTTAACCCATGGTCAAAGAAGAAATCACAAGAAAAATTAGAAAATATTTTCCATATAATGAGGAAAAAAAGCAATAAATCAGAAGTAGTGAGATGAGAATAAAGAAGTGCTTCGGGAAAAATAAAAGTGCTTCAGGGAAAATTTAATAGCTTTACATGATTATTAAATATAAAAAGATCATAGTCCATGATCTAAATTTCACTTTAGAAAGCTAAAAGAAAGATTAAAGGAAGTAAATAATACAGATACAAGAAATAGAAATCAATGAAAACAAAATAGATAATGGAAAAAAATTAATGAAATCGTAAGCTGGTTCTCTGAAAAGGTCAGTAAGGTTATCAACTGGGTTGGTCAAGAGAAAAGAATGTATAAAAATACTAATAGAGACCATATAAACAGTTAATGTCAGGACTGAGAGGAAGATAATCAGTAAAGATCCTAGAGACATTAAAAAGATAGTAAGGGTTTATCCTTGAATAAATGTATCCTTAAATATTGTAAAATGAATGAAACAACTTGGATGAAATAGGAAAAATTTTGAAGGATATGAATTTCCAAAATTAATTGAAAGAGAAATTTAAAAATATGAATGTATTTTCAAGTCTCTTGTCTATTTTTGTAATTCAGAACTTTATCACAAAGACAACTCCATATCTATATGACTTCACTGGTGAAATCTATCAAACATTTAAGAAAGAAATAATAGCAGTTACACACATATTCTTCCAGGAAGTAGAGAAAGAACTGCTTATCTCATAAGACCAGCATTATTTGATACCAAAACCAAATAAAGATGTTAACAAGAAGACTACAGACCAGTATCTCTGGTAAACATAGATATAAAAATCCTTATCAAAAGAGTAGCAATCCGGGACTGGAGCTGTAGTTCAGTGGTAGAGTGCCTGCCTCGCACATGTAAGACTGGGTTCAATCCTCAGCGCCACATAAGAATAAATAAATAAGATATTGTAGCCATCTATAGCTAAAAAAAAATTAAAAAAGAGTAACAATTCATCAGTACTTTATAAAAGTACTATTGCATGATCAGTTGAGGTTTATTCCAACAATGCAAAATGGGTTCAATATTAAAAAGTCAATGTAATTCTTCATATTAATAGAACTCAGTACCTGTTCATGATGAAAAAACTCAGTAACAGAGTAAAAGAGAACTTTTTCAACATAATAAAGAGTGCTTATTTTAAAATCTACAAGTCTTATCACACTTAATAGAGGAATCCTAAATATTTTTCCTCTAAGATTAGAAAAAGCAACAGCATTTGTTCTCACCATACTCTTCAACATGTTATCCATGGTCATGGCCAGTATAGTAAGGTAGTCATACAGACTGGAAAAGAAGACATAAAGTCATCTGATTTGCTGATGTCAATGAACTCAAGGAAAGTCCAAAGGAGTGTGCAAAAACTATTGAGAGTATAGTTAACATTGTCATAAGATACAGGGACAACATAATAAAACAATTATGCTTCTAAATGCTTACTGTAAATAATTATAAAAACAATTCCATTTACAGTGTCATCAAAAAAACATGAAGTACTTTGGGATAAATTTAACAAATATGTGCCAGATCTCTATACTGAAAACTATAAAACACTGCTGAGAAAAATTTTAAAAGACTTAAATGGAGAGAGATGCCATATTCATGAATTGGAATATTTAGTTTTACTTTTTCTCAAATTGATTCATACAGTCAGTGCAATCCCAATAAAATTATCAAGAGATAATTTCTGTTTATTATATTTGAGAATTGGAGGCAAAGAAAAGTAGGTTGTGTGGGCTTCTTTTGACCATGTATCTGTGCTTGCATATTCTTTTTTTCTTTATTTTAGTGGCACTGGGTATCAAACCGAGAGCCTCACGTCTGCTCTTCAAGTGCTCTACCACTAAGATGTACTCACAGCTCTTTTTATTTTGAGGCAATGTCTTGATAAGTTGCCCAACCTGGTCTTGAACTTACCATCCTCCTTCCTCATCCTTCTAAGTAGCTGGGATTACAGGTGCACGCCACCATTACCAGCTGTAATTATATTCTTCGTGAAATTATTTACTAATGACCTTGCCCCACTGGAATGTAAGCACTGTGAAAGCAGGGCTCACAGTTTCTCTCTCTCTCTTTTTTTTTTTTTCCCCATTCATCACTGACTCCCATCCCCTGGACAGTGGTTGGCATTTGGACAACAGTCAGTAAATACTTAAATTAATGAAATTAGCCTTCGAGTTAGGTATGAGTGAACTTGTAGGTTGCAGCATCAGTGAAGAAGCTAGCTTTAAGAAGCTCTGGAGAGGCAGAGGCTAACCCAATAGGGTAAAGTCACTATTGTCATAAAGGTTTTCAGAGAAGGATAGAAAGATAACATGAAAGTGGTAGAGGAATCTAGTAAGATGCCTCATCCACCCATCCACCCATCCACCCATCCAACTAGCCTCCCACGAGGTTAAAAGTAATCAGTCAGGTAGGAAACAATACAAAAACTAAGTACCTTTGTAATCCACAAATCGAGTATCAATTCTTGGATATGTGCATTTTTAGTTTAATTGAATATTAAGAATGATTTTTATTAGAAGGAAGAAGAGAAGCAATATAAAATGTGCCCTATAATATAACTACTAAAATTTTCCAGTTGAAGTATCATCAAAATTATAAGAGAAAGAAATATACTTATTGATTTACTATATTTTAGTATAACATGCTGATTTCATTGAAATTGACTATGAAAGAATTATTTTAATTCAAAGTCAATTGTGCATGTGAATTCCAAATGGAGGACTGAGCGTTACTTATGGTCTCCATTGTTAAGTAGTAAATAATAAGAGGGGGAGGGGAAAGGGGCCTTGAAAGCCTGGGAAAAGACGATGGGAATGAGAGAGAGACAAAAAGTGGTAGAAACATACTATTTATTTACAAGAAAGTTAACCTTTCAGGCAAAGTTTTGCCTGATCCTGTTTTAGTCCATCCTGTTTTAGTGGATTCTTTCAGTTACATTTTCCATCTTTCTTTATTTTTAATGCAAGTTTTAGAATTAAAGGATACTTTCACAGTTGGATTGAAAGGGCAAAGAGAGGTTTCTGGAAGGAGATTGGTGGGAATTAGTGAAGATGCATTGGGCACTAAATAGCACAGCTTTGGAGATACTGTGAAAAAAATTATTTAAAAGCCTTAAGAGTTTTTTAATGAAAAATATATATGTGCTTTCACAAAAAAAGCATGAACATGATATCTTCTTCCTTTAATTTTTTTTCTTGTTAATTTTTAGGTTAGTTTATAAAATCATATGCAACTATATAGATTTTATACCAATTTTTTTATTTAAATAGCTTTGAATTACAGAAATAAATAATAATCTTGCTAATGTACAAAATGATGCCTTGAATTTAAGGAAAAAGCTCTGATGATGTCCTGGATTGTTTCAGATTGCAACAAATCTTGATGATATATATCATTTTATGAATGGTACATTTTTTGCCGTTCAACAAAAGACTTTATTGAAAGAAAAAAGTCTCTGGGAAATAACTGTCGAATCACTTGGATACCTGACAGAGAAAGGACTCCTACAAAAATATACTGTTCTGTCTGAAGAAGAATTGCAATATAATTTTCGTATTACAAAATTAGGACGAGCTTCTTTTAAGGGTAAGAGAGATTTAGGTAAACTCATACCTCATTATTAATCTGAGGCAATGTATTGGAAAAATACAAATTAAATTTATCTTTCTTTAAATTGGATTTGTGATTTCATATTTATAAACATTCATTTTATAAGCTGATAAGCTACTTCAACTTTCAAAAGTTAAAAAATGTTTTGAATCAAAAGTAAATTAAAATACTGCAAATGTATATAGGGGAAAAGATGGTGATCCCACTTTGATACTTCCCTCCCCATTAACCACACAGACCTTGAAATCCTACCAAGAACGGCAAGTTGGTTTATATTTTCCCAGACCTATTCTGTGCTTTTCATTTCAATTATTAATACATGCATTTATATAATTTTAAGTTTTTATTTTTAAAGAAATAAATCATTCATATTTCTATGGAACTTACTTTTTTGCTTAATATGATATCTTAGAGATTACTCTATACCTATTACTCTATACTATATTACTCTGTAACTCAATGGTTATATCATAATTTACTTAATGGAAACTAATACACCTCTGTTGTTTTAAAAAAAATCCCAAAACTCAGGATTATATTAAGGAAAGTTCCATACTCAGTCCTATTTACACTCTCTCAGGAGCTACCACCATTAGCAGTTCAATTTATGTCATTATACAGTCATACACCACAAAACAGTGCTTGAGTCAACAACTGGCCACATATACAATGGTAGGCCCATAAGCCCATAAGATCATATCACCAATGGTGTCCTTAGACATCTTGGGTGTTTTCTCAAGGATGAAATGTCTCTTTGTCATACACAACTATATTTTCATGTGTGTATATATGTGTGTATACACATGTACTTTTTTAAAATGGAGTCATTGGGGTTTTTGCAATTTGATATTTTCAATTATAAAACATAATGAATATCTTTTTTTTTTTTTTGGTTGTAGATGAACACAATACCTTTATTTATTTATTTTATGTGGTGCTGAGGATCGAACCCAGTGCCCCACTCGTGCTAGGCAGCGTTCTATCTCTGACCCACAACTCCAACCCCCACCATGAACATCTTAACAGGTCTATTCTTTTTAGACTATCACATTTTTCTTTTAATACCCTAGTCATCCATAGTATGGATGTAACAGTTTAACTGTTCTTTACTGAGCGAAATTTGCATTATTTCTGATTTTTCTCATTGTGAATAGAGCTGTATGGGCATCTCAATTTACGTATTTTGTATTATGTACATATGGAAATGTTTCTTTTGGCTAGATTCCCAGAATTAGAGTAATTAGATCAGAACTTATTAAATATTGATTATTCTATCAAAATGGCCTCCAAATAAGTGAAGATTACATAGTAAGAGACTTTGAAGACTTTTTGTTACATTTAGGTAACTTCTAAATAAGACTTTGTTTAAAATCAGCTCGTTCCTCCTTGAGTAATTATGAAAGATGAAGTATCTGTATCTTTCTTTTAGGAACTATAGATTTGGCTTATTGTGACATTCTCTACAGAGACTTGAAGAAAGGTCTTGAAGGGCTCGTGCTTGAAAGCCTTTTGCATCTCATCTACTTAACAACTCCCTATGATCTGGTTTCTCAATGTGACCCTGATTGGATGATATACTTCAGGCAGGTGAGAATATAGGATTTTTCTACTTAGGCTACTTAGTTTATCAATGATGTTTGATCTTTACTTTTTTTTCACTCTATTAAGATATATTTATTGTAATCCTAGCGGCTTGGGAGGCTGAAGCAGGAGACTCATGAATTCAAAGCCAGCCTCAGCAACAGCGAGGCACTAAGCAATTCAGCAAGACCCTGTCTCTAAATAAAATATAAAACAGGACTGGGGGTGTCATTCAGTGGTTGAGTGCCCTAGAGTTCAATCCCTGGTACCAAAAAAAAAAAAAAAAAAAAAAAATTAGAATTGGGCCTTTTTTGTCTGTGAAATTTTTTTAAAAAAATAATATGACAACAATATTTTTGGTTTGTTTAACTTAAATATTACTTTTCTGTTATATATAAACATATTAATTATCCAAAAATAAAGGTACCCAAAAAAAGGATTATCACTGATCACATTCCCCCAAAAACAGTTCTTCTAAAGTTTAGTGACTTCTGCATTTTATAATACTTAGAGTGTAAAGAAAACAGTGAAATTATCACTGATGAATGAGAGTTTAGTTATATGAAAGGTCTGTCAGAGCCAAGCCTGATGATACTCCAAACCCAATGACATTAATACATACAAAGAAATATTTATTTTATTGCCAGTACCAAGGTAGAACTAGTCCCACTTATAACAAACCTAAATGATAGAGTATATACTTCATTTTGATTTTACTGTGAACAAGCTAGCTGTATGAACACACATTATGCAGAAAGAGTATATAACTTCTATTATTATTATTTTGATACTAAGTATTGAACCTAAGCCTTCATGCATACTATATCTCCAGTCCTGCAATATGTATCTTTTTGCAGGGTGTGGGGTGGTGGGTACTAGGATTTAACCCCGGGATGCTTTACCACTGAGCTATATCCCAGCCCTTTTTTTTTTTTTTTTTGGTTTTTGAGACAGGATCTTCCTAAGTTGCTTAGGGCCTCACTATATTGCTGAGGCTGGCCCCAAACTTATGATCTTCCTGCCTCAGATTCCAAAATCACTGTGATTACATGCATGTACCACCACACCCAGCTATCATATAGCTTTTAATCTCAGGAAATTAACTTCTACTTTTTTTTAATTTTTATTTTTTAGTTATAGTTGGACACAATACCTTTATTTTATTTATTTATTTTTATGTGGTGCTGAGGATCGAACCCAGGGTCTTGCACATGCTAGACAAGTGCTCTACCATTGAGCCACAACCCCAGCCCTAACTTCTACTTTTAATGTCATATTTTTAAATCATTACTATAAGATTTTTTTAAGTGTTGCTATATATAATGCAGTTACTTTCAAAACCTTTCCATCTTCCCCTCTCCCCCGCCATCTGTAGTATTAAACAATCACATGGAAACCAGTATTTGTGGCCATGTCTTTAAGTAGAGTCATGTATCACTTAATGGCAGATATGTTCTAAGAAACACACTGGTAGGTAATTTCATCACTGTATGAACATCAGATGGCTATGACATTACTAGACCATGTAATCTTATGGAACTATCATCATATATGTGGGCCTTGACTCATTTTGCCACATGAGACTGTAATTCTACTAAAATATGTTATATTCTAAGGAATATAACATATTCTTTTAAAACTTGCAATATTTATAAATAAAATTGTCATTTTTCATATCCTTTAAAATCATGAAAATGTGATTTCCAAAGAAATGCCAGATTTGTTTCAAATGGCACATTTTTAAGTTACACTGATTTTTTTTTCCATGCATGTATTCTTTTTCTACAGTTTAGTCAACTCAGTCCAGCTGAACAAAATGTAGCTGCTCTTCTTGGAGTCTCTGAAAGTTTTATTGGGAAGAAAGCATCTGGTCAAGCCATCAGGAAGGTACCACAGTCATTTTCCCTTCCTAAATAATGAAGTTCATTCAACAAAACTAATACCATTTAAAAAAAAAAACAAAAAAAAAACCTAATGCCATTCATCTCCTTTAGTGATTGGATCTTTTTGTTTCATTTTTTTTTCTGTAAATTAATATAATTTCCATTTTGCTATTTAAAACATATCTTTCTGAATACCAGAAATGTAAGAATTTTTTAAAGGCTATTTCTGGATGGTGTGATGGCCATTTTTTTTTCTTTTTGATATTTTGCATTTCTGTCATACATGTATAAAAAAGGATAAACCATATTAATCTACCTTTTTTTTTTTTCCTTTACAATGGAGTACACAGTTTTTAATTCTGCAAAGCAGACAGGTACAGTGGTCTAGGGTCTAGTCAGAGCTAGTTGTACTTACTATTAAAATAAACAAGTCCTATAATCAACAGTTCAGGTGAGCTTGCTGTGGGCTTGCTGAAATATGTCAGCTGGATTTGCAAAGTCTGAAGAGCATCTTGGCTCTCATTAGTTTTGGAAGAGTCATCCTGAAATAAGCACAAATGTTAACAACACTGATAAAAAAAAAGACCCAGGTTCAGAAGGAATCCCTTTTTCCTCAATTATGCAACTTTGGGCACTGGGAGAATTGATGACAGATGGAGGAGAAATAAAATGTTAATCTACTTTTCTTAGGCAACTTGTGACTTATATAATAAAAGTACTAAAACATTTATAAAATATTTTCACAATATCATATGTTCCTAAAATAAGTTCAATTCAAACAAGCCAATATATTTTACAGAAATTTACATCCTATTTGGTATCATGGATTCTAACACACGACAGGTCTAAATGTTTTTGTTGTTATTTTTTGTCCTCAAAAAACTTAGTTTAGTCCTTGTAGTAAACAAAACATTTAGAAGGTTGAAGTGGATCAGTTAATATTCTTTTGTGTGATATCTTATATCTTAATGTTTCACAATTCAGTCGGTAGGCATGAAGCAAGTGTTTAATGCATACACTAACTTTAAGAGAAGTAGAAATAATTCTGTGGTAACCATACCTTCAACTTCCTTAAGCTAATATCATTTTTCTCTCATAATATACTTTTTCATTTTTAATTTTATTTTTTAATTCATCTTTTATTGAAACAATTATCTTACTTGCCATTTCCCCTATATCTTTTAAATTTATGTAGACAGTGCTAATTTCACTTTGAAAAATGGAAGATGGTGTTTACTTACATTTGAATTGAATGGTGCAGCTATCTTATGCATTGCTATATCATAAAATTAATAGCATCTATATATTTTTTTAACAATTTTTAAGTTGTTGATGTACACAATAACTTTATTTGTTTTTATGTGGTGCTGAGAATAGAACCCAGTGCCTCACACATGCAAGGCAGGCACTCCACCACTGAGCTACAACCCTAGCCTAGCATCTATATATTTATATCTACAAATATATATATTTATAGATATGAATGTACAATTATATATATTTATAAATATAGAGATATATGATACAGTAATATAATATCTATTTTAAACATTCATATTTTTATAATTTCGAGGGATAGATCCTACTGAGCTGCATCTGCAGTTCTTTTTCAATTTTTTTATTTTGAGACAGAATCTCCCTAAATTGCTGAAGTTGGGCTTGAATTTGTAATCCTCCTGCCTTAGCCTCCCAAGTTGTTGAGATTACAGGCATGTGCCACCACACCCAGCTACATTCTTACAATTTTTAGATTAGGTCTTTTACTTTAGAAATGTCTATGTTGTTTAGACTTTCAATGTTGAATAAAAGTTTTTCTTAAAACAAACCTTTTATATCCAACTCTAAAATGTAAAGTAAAAACAAAATCATATTATTCTAGAACTCATTACCAAATAATAAACATATGCAAAAATCATAATAGAACAAGGCATCTTTTAAAACTTGAATCAAGGAATTAATTTTGTTACAGTTTATGGAATATAGTCAATAAATGTTTATTAAATTGATAATTAAATGTGTAAAGTAGTAGGGTATGGATTTACCTTAATTATGAATGGATTAGTTAACTAATTCAATACCTTAGAAGTATCATCATTGGAATCCGAAAGAACATGATATATACTTAAAATCTAATTGATTTCTCCATATTGAAAAAGAACCCCCTTTTAATATCTTACAAAATATCTTAAAATTGGCACAAAACATCTTGCCATATAATAATTATATTTTTTTCTTGGTTAACAAAATACATTCTAAGCAAAACCCACATTAACTCAATTTATAGTTAATAGTAAAGGTACATTAAAATTGTGAAATTAAAAAGCTATCTTGTCCTACTTGCTATTCAACTAAGGTTTTTTAGCTTAATACTTTTCAAGAGTGATCCAGCATCAATATTCAGCTTCTATAACTCATAAATGCTCCAATATATCACCCTGAGTTCTCATATCGAACACCATTTAGTAGAAGGTATCATTTTACATTCTATACCTCCTTTTTTTCCTTCAGGTTTATCCTTGTTTTCCTTTAATTTTAAGCACAAGTTATTTTTTCAGTTAATTTGATGCTAACAAGGAAATACTTTACTCAGAAATAGTCACTAAACACCACAGACACCACGGGCAAAAATATGCACAGAAACAGAAATCTTCAAAAACAGCAAGCATTTTTCTCTTTTAATGTTTTAACTTTGGGAACATCAGTTAATTTATCATGATAATATGGAAATCATAGCATAATATTCACTCTTAGTTTACAATATAGGCATGCTTATCAACATATTTATCAACATGCATTTATATAATTTATAATAGCAGTCACACAAATGTACAATTTATAAATACCACAGTAAATATATACAAATCTCTGCAGCTTCCTCCCTGTATTTGTTTCCTAGTGTTGCTGAGAAGGAAACCATCCTTTGCCTCTCTCCTGCGTATGGTAGTTACTGGCAATCAAGTGATAATCAGTTTAAAGCTTACGTTAGAAATTAGTTTTATTTCCTTGGAATCATTCTATTCTTGCTGTCCTATAGTACAGCTTCATCCACTTTACCTGTTGTCTATCTGGGTACATGAATTTATTTGTCTTTCTAGAAGGTGGACAAGGACATTGTCAACAGACTCTACCTGTCTTTCGTTCTTTATACCTTGCTCAAAGAGACCAACATTTGGAGTGTGTCTGAAAAATTTAACATGTCTCGAGGATATATACAAAATCTACTTACGGGAGCTGCTTCCTTCTCATCCTGTGTGTTACATTTCTGTGAGGTAATTCCACTAAACATATAATTTATACTTGGCACATCTTCTTGTTTTAACTGTTACTAAACCCACTAATAAATACTGATAGTATGTCAGATTTCCTCATTGTTGACTTATTGTGTTATTTCAAAGCACTCAAAATTTATCTAAAAAGTATTTTTGTTTTTATCTGCCTACAAAAGAGTACTATATACATACTGATGGTAAAGATATAAAAATTCCTGAATTAACTAAAATATAAAGTAAGTAGAAAGTGCCTAGTTAATCTGCTTTTAAGGCCATCATTAATATTTTTCAGGTATTTCCTCAAAAATAAATAACAAAGGATTATAGACTTTCCTACACAGATAATTTTTAATTGAATTTATAAATAAACCATTTTTCCTACATTTTAATTTTTTATTGGGTAGCATAGTAATCCTTTCCATGTTTGTGTCTATACTCAATTTTTAAACTCTTTCCTCATGAATTCTGTTTTTCTAAGATTTAAATTTACTTCGTTTTTTCTACCTTAAACATCGATGTTCTGTGTATTTATATGACATTTAATTCTGTCATATGTACTGATGAAGGGAGTAAATAATCCAAAAATACTTTGCTTTGGATTGAATGATAATTATTTTAGCAAATTTACCTTTCTAAATATAATTTACTTAGGACGATTTTTAAGTGTTAGTTTATAATCCCTAATCATATGCCAGTTAAGCATCAGACAAAAATTACAAGTTATAAGGTGAAACAAATTTTTAAAATGTATATTCTTAATTTTTTTGTTGTTTGTTCTCCATAATTAAAATTGCTCTCCTTGATATTATTTCCCTTTATGTTATTTAGGACTGAGGGTTTGAGCCTAATGGAATTGCTCAAATAAAATAATCTATACATAGAACTTGAAAAACAACTGTAATTTGATGGTTGATCCCAAAAAAATCTGATAACTTATGTTCTCAATGTATTTTTAATATTTTAAAGTGTTTTTTCTTTTAAAAAGTTTTATAAGTTGTATAAAATAGTATACCAATCATATTAGTAAATTATATTTAACTACAATTAATAGGAAAATTTAAAAGAAGTTTAGCCAATAAAGAAAAATGATTATCTTGTGTAACAGGAAGGCAAGAACTAATGCAATTCCAGGGTTGATTGATTCAGTAGTTCTATTCATGGTCTTTTTACTCTTCCATCTTTATTGACTACTTTCTTGGTGCTCTCGATATGGCTAGATAGTGCTATTACATGCATCACAAACTCTCACAATGGCTGGAATGAACCTTTTGATAAAATAAACTACTATTATAGAAATTTCAAACATACAAAATAGATAAAATGATATGATCATTTACCCACCAAGAGTTAATAGTTATTGATTCGTGATTTCCGGTATTTGTGAAAGTTTAATAATGCTGCATTGAACATTATCATGCATTTGAATCTTTCCATATTTAATATTTTGTCTTCAGGATAAATTCTTAGAGATAGGAATTATTTTTAGTCACTTAGGAAAGAAAAATCATTCACTTTCTGATGTTTTGATAAAAATGAATAGAGCTCTTTCTATTCACTTGTTTTTCAATTTTCAATCTTTTTCCACCTCCCTAAACTAGTTCATCCAGTTCCTCAAAGTCTCTACCATGTTTCCTCTTAATACTTTGGCCTGGAATAATCTTTCATCTCTGGTTTAATCCATGTTCCTGAATTTAATAAGATAATATCCTATCTGAGTCTCATACCACACAAATTAAACTTGGAAATAACTTACAAAAGTTAAATTTGATATATTTCCTTGCATTCTACAGGAACTTGAGGAGTTTTGGGTTTATAGGGCCCTTTTGGTAGAACTTACCAAGAAGCTGACTTACTGTGTGAAGGCAGAGCTAATCCCTCTCATGGAAGTGACTGGAGTCTTAGAGGTTAGTAGCTTTTCAGTTTCTCAACTGAAGATTATTACAACTAACAAAAAAATTAGGTTTCATTATTTTGTGAAGTCTTACTACAGGGCAAGTGATAGAGCCTTGTTGCTCATTTTTCATGGCGAGATATATATGGCATTTATTATGTGTGTGCATATATACGCATACACATATATACATATATACATGCATATGTTCCACTTATATATATGCAAATATACATACACACATATGTACATACACATATATGTATATATAAATGTTTTGTGTGTGTGTGGCTCCCATGTAAATAAGCAGCAAGGCTCTATCACTTGCACTGTAGTAAGACTTCACAAAACAATAAAACCTGACATATATAATAAAAATATATATATACATATAAATACACATATATGTGTGTGTCTGTGTATTAGTTGCTGCTGCCATGGCCTTCCAGAAATCCACTGCTAATTGGGAAACAAATGTAATGAAAAATCTCAGTTGTGGAAAAAAAAATAACAGTAGAGGTGGGAGTGACTCTCCTCAAGAATGTGCATGCTACCACATCACTTCCTTCCTCCATTCCAATGTGGAATTACCTTCTCTTAGTTTGTACTCAGTGCTTGTTTAAGATAGTGATGATTCAGTGACAGCAAAGGTCATTTATGTTTTCTAAGAGAGTGGTTTCTATTTTTAATTAATTTATTCTTTATTATTTGGTTCTTAATTCCACACTGGTCTCCTGAGTAGATGATGAGAACATTTGAAAGATATCAGGCTAGAACATTTTGCTTGAAGAACTTTATTAGTACCACTAACCTAAATGCCTTAATGGCTGTCTCATTCCTGATTTTAGCACACATTAGCTGACTGAAGCTACATAAAAAACTACACGCACTCAGATTGGAACTACTCAGCTGCATCTTTAAAATTGTTTAGGATTCTGAGGTGTTATCTTTTCACACATATCTACTTTATTATCTTAGTTTATTCCTATCTCTGTGTGTGAATTTTTTTCTAATTTCAAATTCTCATCCTACTTATTTTTGTAACACTTTTTAGGGTCGAGCAAAACAGTTATACAATGCAGGTTACAAAAGTCTAATGCATTTAGCTAATGCTAACCCAGAAGTGCTAATAAGGACAATTGATCATTTATCAAGACGCCAGGCCAAGCAAATTGTTTCATCAGCAAAGGTAAGCAAGGAAACTATTTTTTTACTTTTATTATAAACTTCATAGTATCATTTCCTTGTACTTTATACTTCAGAACAAAATATTTAATATCACATGCATTTATTTTGATAGAAACAAATAAATGTATTCAGAATTTGTGACTACAAATATTGCACCTGTTATGACACAAGACTTGCTAAAAAGAACAGACATTCTAAAATGTAAAGACAGTTTTGAATGTTCATTGAAGTACAGGAACCCTAGAAGTCATTGAGTTCTGCCTCCGCAGTCTTTTCACAGAAGTTCTTTCCTCAGCATCTCTGACATCTGGTCTTCTACCTTGAACACCATCATTGACAGGAACTTTTTAGACACTGAGGAAAGAAAAACCATTCACTTTCTGAAAATTCAGTTTCTTCAATTTTCGGGTGCTCTTAGTATTGCAAAAATTATCCCAATATATTGAGGCAAAAAAATTTCTACCACTGTACTGGAGTACTACCCTCTGGAACTAATCTATTATTTCATTCTTTTTCTTTTTTGAAGTACTAGGGCATTCTACCACTGAACTACATTGCCAGATCTTTTGGAGTTTTTTATTTTAAAATACAATCTCACCAAGTTGCCCAGGCTGGCCTTAAATTTGTGATCCTCTTGCCCCAGCTTCCTGGGTCACTGGGATAACAGGTGTGTGTGTGTCACCATGCCCAGCTATTCTTTCATTTTTATAGTAGTTTTTCACAGCTCTTTCATTTTGAAAACAGCTCTCCTTGCCCCAAAGAGTTTCTGTTTCATGTATGTTTCCTCATCCATATTAAATAATGTTGTTTTAGGCCATTCACTATCTAGGTACCCTTTGCTGGATCCAATCTGGATTACCATTGCCCATCTGTCTACATAGAAAGCTATTACTCAATAATTTGGTTTATTTCTTACTTAGTCTCCACTATAGTTATAAATCTGAAATTGTTTGGCTTCTTTTAGACTTCATTGTTACATAATTGCCATATATAAAACAGAAACAGTTAGAAAATAAATTTCCATCTTACTTATTTGAATGGGGCTGTCATTGAATACATTACCTTAATTAATCTTTATGATGACCCTATGTAGTGGGCAGTGTTGGTACTATCCCCAGTATACAGATGAAACCACTTAGATGGTCTTTGTCCCATTAGATTAGAAGTTCTTTGGGTTGGTGGGAAGAACAAAGTTATAGTTGATTTCATTTCTATAGCACCTAGCACAGCATTAAGTCTATAATATGTGTTTAACAACTATTTGAATAAATAAATGAGACCTAACAAAATTAGATGATGTATACAAGGAAACAGGAGGTAGGATAGCCAGGACTGTGGATTATTAAGGCTATAAATGGAGCTGTAGTAACAATGAACAAAATTAGTGACTTTAAGTTAGAAAAATTTATTACACAAGTTTAAACATAAATAGTTTAGAGGTGACATGGGAATGAGTGGTGTATCCAGAGATCAGTATTCCTTGTTTCTTGTTGCTCATTCTCAATACAAGGCTTTCATCTTATAGACTAAGATACTTTTTCTGATTCAATCTCTTCTACTTTCCAGCCAGATTAAAGAGTAAATGGATATTTGCAGCAGGATTTTGAGTACAGTATTGGGTTATAAAATTGTAAGTAAGGCCGGGCACAGTGGTGTATGTATGCCTGTAATCCCAGTGGCTCTTAGAGGCTGAGGCAGGAGAATTGGGAGTTCAAAACTAGCCTCAGCAACTTATCAAGGCCTTAAGCAATTCAGTGAGACCATGTCTCTAAATAAAATATAAAAAAGGGCTGGGGATGTGGCTAAGTGGTAAAGCACCCCTGGGTTCAATCCCTGGTACCCCCCAAAAAAATTGTAAATAAGGGATCCGGGATGGAAATAAGGAAATGAATTAAGATCATTTTGAAGTTATACATTTTTTGGCAGGAATGCCCAAAAATTATGTGTATCCTTTAGTACATTATATCAGGAGCCACATGATATCATTTTTGTTCCATTGCTGACATTAACTTAGACCATTTGGTTTAAGGAAGTGATGTTTGCCAATTTCTTTCACTATAAAGCTATTATTTTCCCTTTTGTGATTAGTAAATATTTGGGGAATGGATACTTTTAAGATTGTAGTAGATAGCCTATTTCTTATTAGACTTTCACATACTCATTTTAGCATGTACCAGTGATTTTCTACATAACTCAGTTATTTTCTTAGTTATAGATGGACACAATACCTTTATTTTGTTTATTTATTTTTATGTAGTGCTGAGGATTGAACCCAGTGCTTCACACGTGTGAGGCAAGCACTCTACCACTGAGCCATGATCCCAGCTCCCCCGTTACTGGAGCTTTCAACCGGAGCAACTGCACATGGCCTTTCCGTGTGGCTTGGGTCTCATTATAGGGCAACTAGGTTAGGAGAAGGAACATCTGAGGAGTGAGCATTTCCAACAGATCAAGGCAAAAAATGCAAGAAATCTTCTGAACTAATCTCAGAAGTAACACAGTATCATTTCTGCTGCATACAGTTGGTTACCAGTCATTAGACCTGGATTGAAAGGAAGGAAAATTAGAATCCCACTTCTACATGAAAGGAATGTCAGATAATTTGCAGTCATTCCCAAAGCCCTCCCTCTGGTCATAGATTATCTACATTTCTCTTACATACATCATATAGTCAACCCCAAAAGACTTTTCCAGTATGGCATCAGACATAGGTTCATAGGAATACTTGCAGTCCTTCTGCCTCAGCCTCCAGGTTCAAGGTACAGTATTTCTCTTAAATCAAGTCCACATGTGGGTGAAGTACCTTGATACAATTTCACAAGCTCTTCTCACTGAGGACTTGTGAACTGAAAAGACACAGGATACAATGGTGAAATCAGAGGTAGGCTAACTACTATATATGAGCAGTGCATTGCAGCAATTCTAAAATCTATCCAGGCATTTGTAACCAGTTCCTTTATTAGGACCCAGTTCTCTGTAAATTATTCCTGACTGTCGGAAGCCATTCTCACACGTGACTGGGTGACTCCCGGTTAGGGTCTGAGGCGCTCTGGCTGTGTCGGAGCTTTCCCGGCCCTCTCCTGTTGAGAGAACCTGTCCGTGTGGGGGTGTAACTGACCACTGACCCCAGAGGCCCAATCACTGACCCTGACCTTGGAGTGCGGCCCCCCGTTCAACCTTCATTGGATGGAATTATCCCCTGAGTTTCTTGCTCCCCAATAAAAGGCTACTCCCTGGCGTGCTCGCTCTCTCTCTCCTGCTAGCCCTGAGTAATCCTTGCTGCCCTGCCGGGCGGTTAGTGCAGGAAACCAGAGAGGGGAGCCATCTCGGACCTGGTCATAGAAAAAGGTAACTGAGTCTGTGTGTTTATTTCGATCTCACTAGCTAACTTTTATACCAAGAACCTCATTAATGAAACCATTGCGCTGGACGCATGGTAGACCTGACTTTGGGTTTCCTCATCCAAATCATTCTTCCTTTTTCATAAGTAACAGCCCTTGCTATTATGTGCATAAGTCTGCTCTTATAGAAGTTCAGGAGTCTAGGGTTAGTGGTACAGTGCCTGCTTAGCATGTGTGAGGCCCTGATTCAATCCCTAATAAACACCAAAAAAAGAAAAGAATAAGAAATTCAAGAGTTCAAAAACTCTTTGTATTTTGTACTGTCTCTCTTTTTTTTATTATTCAATCTAGTTTATTTCTTTTAAAATATTGTGGTTTCTTATTTATCTTTCTATAATCTCCATGTAACTTGGCTTTCTTCCAGCATGGGTGCTGTGATCTAAGAGAGAGCAGTTAAATGACCTTGCAGTGTTCTCATTCTAAGAAACCAAAGCAGAAGCTACAAGACTTCTTTCAGTTGAGCCCTATCATGCGGCATCACTTCTACTGTACTCTGTTAGTTATAAGTAGATCACCAAGGCCATCCCAGAACCAAAAGGAAGAGAATTAATTCCACCTCTTAATGGAGGTGTTGAAGTCATCATTCATTTTCCACACTCATCCTACACTACGGGACTTGTTATAGAAGTTTCTCTTTTTGTATTTTTAGTTCCTTTCTCCAACATTGAGAAACTTGCTTCCTGTTTTCATTATATATCTATCTATATTGTTCAATAGAATACACTGAAAGTAGTTTCAGAATTGCTAAATTCTACCATTGATGTGGGGGGGCCTAATTTGCTAACCAGAATTCAATATTTATTTACAACTCTTTTTTTTTCTTTAATTTGAAAGTACACAATAGAAATAATGTGTTGAAATGTTACTTAGGGTTGTTTTTTTTTTTTAATTTTTAAAAAATCTGCTTTGGTGTAGTTGTTATTTATTTGAAGCACAGATTTTATTTGCATTCTTCTCTCCTCTCCCATTTTTTTTTTTTTTTCTGTTTTTGGTACTGGGAATTTACCACTGAGCTTCATCTCCAGCCCTTTTTTATTTTCTGAGATGGGGTCTCATTAAGTTGCTTAGGGCCTCAATAAATTGCTGAGGCTGGCCTTGAACTTGCAATCCTCTTGCTTATGCCTCCCAAGTTGCTGGGATTACAGACATGCACCACCATGCCTGGCTCCCTGCCCTCCTTTTTGTATATAAAACATTAACCTATTTTCTTTATCTTTAAATCCAAGTAGTTTCATTAGGACATGTCTTTATTTTCTCTTATTTTAAGAATTTTTAGGGGGTTGAAGTCAATATTAGTTCTGATCCTTTTGATTTTTTTCTTTAACAATTCTAATTGTATTTATATTAGATCTTCTTTGCCTGTCTTCCATTTCAATATCACCGATCTCTTTTTTATATCTTTTTTTTTGTTTTTATTCTCCTGATAATTTTCCCACTTTTTATATTTCAGTGACCCTAATTAGGTTTTTTTATTCAGATCTGTTCTTCCTTGAACATAATTATAGTTATTACTTTTTGTTATGAACATTTTGCCTTTTTCTTCCTATTTCTTTGTGAGCTCAGAAAAAAAAATTGTTTGCTTTTTTTGTACCTAGGATTAGACCCAGGAGTACTTGCAATCCTTCTGCCTCAGCCTCCTGAGTCTGAGTCCCTGGGATTACAAATATGACATATACCATCACACCTGGCAGGGAGGGAATTTTTATAAACTGAAGAGCTTTGATTCTCATTTCTGTTTTTTTTCTTAAGCAGTGATGAGAACTGCTTATGCTGTTGCATTTCTTGGACAGGGTTGCCATTTGGAATAGTTCATGAGACTCCCAGTTCAAGAGTATTATCTCAGAGTCGTGAAATATGGTGTCTTTCATGGATAGCTCAGGGTGGGGAGAAGTGTACCAAGGTTTGTGTCCTTGGAATTTTTTATTCATTTTGTCCTACAGCATCCTAAATTTTGCCCTCATTTCCTTTTTCCTTCATGGCTCTGCTTCCAAAGGGCACCTTTCCCCTTTTAACCAGTCTTTTTCTGAAAACATAGCCTTTCCAAGACTGCCTCTTAGAGTTCTCCACGTACTTTAAATACCTTCCTATAAACAGTGTTTTAACCTACCAAAATTTGTTTCCAGTATTTTTATATTACTGTAACTTTTCTCTCTCTGGAGATGATTTTACTTAATCTTAGACTCTTGGTTCCCTCTTATCACATTTGTATAGTTTTTTCTCAGCCTCACCTCCATCTCTGCAAATGCTTATCTCTGCAAAGTAGGAGTTCAAGAAATAGATCTGAGAATTGGTAGATTTTTTTTTCTTTTTTTGGGGGGAGGGGGGGTTATCAGGTATTGAACTCAGGGGTGCTAAACCACTGAGCCACATACCCAACCCAAATAATATGTTTGAAAACCAACTTGGAGTTTTTTTCTTCTTCTTCTTTTTTTTTTTTTTTACCCCTTTTTGTGGTCCTGGGGATTGAATCCAGGCCCTTGTACATGGGAGTTAAGCTCTCTACCAACTGAGCTATATCCCCAGCTCTTTGGTGGATATTTTTAAAACTATAAGTAATTTGAGGTAGATGGTGTTCTCTATACTATTACTGGAACATGGTTTTTGTGTAATTTACTTGTTGGTTTGTGTACTTTTTAGAGGGAGATTTATCTTATTTGATGATCCTTCTCTCAGATACTGGAAAGTTTACTTGATTACATTTTAATCACGTTTATATAATGTGTAGTGCTATACTTCATCAAATTGGTAGAGTATTTTTGTTTTTTTTCTTTCATATTATTTTTCCCCTTTGTATGATTTTGATAAACATTTTATTATAAAAGTGTTATAACAGAAGTAGTGTTAATATTTCACCCCTACATATATGAAACCCAAATTGTTTCTGCATTTTAGAAGAAAGGGGAATCATTATTTATTGAAATCTTCTATGTGTCTTATTTTAGAAATACTTTTTTTCCTTTTTTGTTACTTTTGAAATCAACCATAGTCACTAAAGAAGTTGAATAACTTTTCCTAAAAATACTGATGAATTTTTAAAAGCATACTAAATTTTGAGGATTAATAAAATGCATATATAAAGGATTACTTTTCCAGGAGCTCATTAAATTTTTGCAAAATTGTCTAAGATTTTATAGATTAAAAATTAATTTTCAAGTGGCCAAGTCTCCAATAAAACAAATCTTGGAGAGTATTAAAGCCTCTTTATTTTTGGAATACTATGCAGTGATCAGCTAAAATGGTTTTAACTAAATGCCTCAGCCTCATTTACTATAATCACTTGTTCTTAAATGGCCATTTTTCAATCTTGTTATTTTAGTTTTAATGTCTAGATTATTGATGTGTAAAGATTCAGGCTTCTAATAGTGGTAAAAATGTTGGCAGTTCTAGCAATGTACATTTTGGCCTCAGGTCTTGATTTTTTATTGTAGATGCTGTTGCATGAAAAAGCAGAGGCTTTGCAAGAAGAAGTAGAAGAATTATTGAGATTGCCTTCTGATTTGCCTGATGTTGAGGCATCTTCCAGTGAAAAGGCATGAAGCTATCTGATGCACATTTTCAAATATGAATTATTTATTACATATATTTTATTAAAGAGTCCTTATGCTTTACAAATTAAATATACTTAAATTATGCATTAAGAACTATGGATAATATTTGAATATAATGCTCATATTTACAGTAACCTTCTACTAATAATCCATTTTCTTCAACATTTTCACATTATTTCTCGGTTCAAAGTCTATAGCGTCCACCACAAAATGAATTCAAACTGCCACAACATATCTTCAAGCTTCCTTTGTAATTATATCTTTTATTATTCTCTTACCTTTGTTGGATTTTTTTTTTTTTTTTGGTGGTGCTGGGACTTGAACCCAGGGCCTTGTGCTTGCAAGGCAAGCATTGTACCAACTGCACTATATCCCCAAACCCACTTTTTTTTTATATGTTATGCTGTGGATTGAACCCAGGACCTTGTTCATGCAGAACATATGCTCTGCCATCAAACTACACCCCAACCCTCTCTTACCCATTTCTTCCTTCAAACTGGATTATATGAAATTCCCAGAATTTTCCCTGTGATTTTTCAAACCCATCATTTTCTACCTATCATTTCTAGGGACATGCCCTCAATGTCTACTTATCATTTCTAGGGACATGCCCTCAAAGAAGATATTGGGATCCTGACCCCTCCTCTCTCTCTGCTTTCTGGCTGCCATGAGCTGAGCAACTCCTCCACCCTGCACTCCCACAATGATGTGCTGTGCTGCCATCGGCCCAAAACAATGGCCAAACAACCACAAACTCAGACCTCTGAAACCATGAGCCAAAATGAATTTTCCCTCCTTTTTAAGTTGATTTATCTCAGGTATTTGTCATAGTGATAGAAAGTTGACTAAATGGTATTAACACTAAAGGATATTGAAGCATGAAGACATTGAAGCAGTTTAGTTCTAGAAAAGTAGATCAGTAGGAACAGATGAAGAATAAAATAGACCCAAATATTTTTACGAATTTATAATAAACATGGTTTTTCATTTTTGAGTGATTAAAAACCCAAGGATATCTAGTTTAAGCAAAAAGGGATATTTAGCCACCATATTCTCAAAACGGGGACAGCAACAAACCTACCCTTAGGGCAATTAGAATCAGCGAAGCTTAACACCATCAGTACTTGCCACCTGTCCTCTGTCAAGCAAATTAAGACTGACTTACATATAGATTCAAGACCAAAGCACAAAGATGTCACTGCTGCCTATTTCAGTTAGGAAAAAAAAAATCTGGAAAAATCTATTAGTGGTCAGTGTGGGTCCATTTCCCCACCCCTATGACCAGGGTATAGAATTTTGATGATTTTTTCAGAAGACAGGAAGTGGTGATAAATGAAGAAAATAATAGGTAGTACAGGTGATACTTCAAGTCATAGTGGAAAATGTGGGTCATTCAGTGAATGGAGTTGGAATAAATGGCTACTTCACTATTGAGAAAAATATTAAATCTACTTATCTCAGACTTAATTTAAATTTTATGTATATCACATTCAGATTTGAAATTTTTGTTGCTGTCATCTGACTGCACTGACACATCAAGGAAGGTACCTATAGTTCCTTCATATTAAATTTCAAAACATTAAAATGTTGGGAATTCCAATGTGGTATCAGGTTTTCCTTTTTCAATGTTTTTAAGTTGTAAGTCAGCCTGTCCATTTCTAGGATGCCTAATTCCATTAAGCTCTTTCTAATGGCCACACTTGTTTTGCTTTGCCCTATAAACTTAAACAACTACCACCCAAACAAAGCTTTTCTGTGGAGCACACCCAAGTTTTGGTCAAGTATAAGCCTTTTCAAACTTAGTTATTCTCTCAGCAAATCTGCACACTGATATTTTTTTTAGGAAGGACTGATGGAAAACCCTCTTTGGCTTTATGCTTTCATTTTCAAGAACCTTCCCATACAATCATCACTGCAGTTTCTGAACTCCATCTCACTGTGACAAGAAGTAACACCAACGCCCGCCTCCGGGGCCCAGGTCTAAGGCGAACCGGGAAGGGGTACAGGTGGCCCTACCGCCCGGTATTTTCCTCTGACCCCTGCAGGAACAGATGATGCCAAATCCACTGCCCGTGGCAAGGAAGAGTCGGGGTTGAGCCCCAGCCAAGCCAAGGCTGTTGGTCCTCTGGTCTCCCGGGCTCGCCCCACCTGAAGAAATGAGTGGTGGCTTAGCTCCAAGTAAGAGCACAGTGTATGTATCCAACTTGCCCTTCTCCCTGACAAACAACGATTTATATCGGATATTTTCCAAGTATGGCAAAGTTGTGAAGGTTACTATAATGAAAGACAAAGATACCAGGAAAAGTAAAGGGGTTGCATTTATTTTATTTTTGGATAAAGACTCTGCACAAAACTGCACAAGGGCAATAAACAACAAACAGTTGTTTGGTAGAGTGATAAAGGCAAGCATTGCTATTGACAATGGAAGAGCAGCGGAGTTCATCAGGAGGCGAAACTACTTTGATAAATCTAAGTGTTATGAATGTGGGGAAAGTGGACACTTAAGTTATGCCTGTCCTAAAAATATGCTTGGAGAACAGGGAGCCTCCAAAGAAGAAAGAAAAAAAAGAAAATTCCTGAACCAGAAGAAGAAATTGAGGAAGTAGAAGAAAGTGAAGATGAAGGGGAAGATCCTGCTCTTGACAGTCTCAGTCAGGCCATTGCATTTCAGCAAGCCAAAATTGAAGAAGAACAAAACAAATGGCAACCCAGTGCAGGGGGTCCTTCAACATCAGATGATTCAGGACGCCCAAGGCTAAAGAAAAGTACATATTTCAGTGATGAGGAAGAACTTAGTGATTAAAATTGTATTTATTATGTAAATATTTTAAAAATAAAATCTTGGAGTATAAACTTAATTTGGGAAGTAAAGATTACTTTTAGTATTTGAACATAAGAATACTTAATATCAAATAGTTTTGTACTATAAAATAGTTCATAGGAAATTTAAAAATAATTTTAAAGCATCATGTTTCTCTTTTGCCTTAGCAAAGTACAGGTTGAGCATCCTTCATTCAAAAGTTCAAAATGCCCCCAAATCCAAAACTTTGAGCACCAATATGCCACCTGAGGTGGAAAATTCCATACCATAAAACTGTTTCATCCACTTTATTAATAAATATATGTATAAGCCATGTGTGGTGGCAAACACCTATAATCCCAGTGACTTGGGAGACTGAGGGAGAAGGATCACAAATTCCAGGACAATTAAACAATAGCAAAACTCTATTTTCAAGATAAAAAAAAAAAATAAAGGGAATATAGTTTCAGTGGTAGAGAGCTTCTGGGCTCAAATCCCTATACTGCAAAAAATAAAAATTTGTTAAAATAAAAATGTATAAAATAACCTTCAGGTTATGTGTAAAAATATAGGAAACATCAATGAATTTCATGTTTAGACTTAGGTCTCATCCCTAAAATATCTCATTATATATGTATAAATATTCCAAAATATTTGTGGGCTCAAGCATTTTTGATAAGGAATTCTCAACCTGTACTTAAAATCAGGATGTTAATAATAATCTTGTAAAGAACTAATTGTAATAAAAATAAGAAAAATATGATAGTAATATTATTGTTATCCCATGGGAAAAGGCAGATATTCAAATGACTTATTTAAAAACTTGATATTAAAAATTTTATTCATATCCAATTGGATTACATGAGGGTTTGCAAATAAATTTAATCTCAAAACAAAACTTCAAAAAAAAAAAAAAAGAAGTAACACCAAGCATTACACATAAGCATTGTTATACTTGGTTTCCTTTGATAATTTCCAATAACATGATCATAGTGATGTGTGTATTTTCTATGGTACTCTCACTGATAAGTTAATAAACAATAAACTTCCATTTATTGAAGGCTTGCCATGTGCTAGCACTATGCTAAATCCTTTGGATAGCACTATTTAGATGATTCCTTACTGACATCTAAGATGCTATTTTTTTTTTTAGGCATAAACAGGTTTATTTAGGATAAATATACATTCAAGGGAGAATGCAGGCCTCCTCGAGAGTGAGAAGCCATGATGTTATTTTTTTACCCTATGTTACAAATAAAATGTGGCCTGCCTGGAACCCACCATTAATAAGTAACAACCTGGACTCAAACCTGATCACACTGATTATTCTGTTGATTGTGCACATTGGAGCACAAGCTACCCAACAAATATTTGGAAAGTTGTGGGTCAAGATGGCAGGCTGAACATATCTGTTTACTCTTCCATCTGTCTAAAACCCTATGAAATAATTACAAAAAAAGATATGAAACATAGCTTAAGTATATAGTAGAGGTGGGGGGAAACAATGAAGATGAGTACTAACACACAGTTGTGATGATTAAAGAGCCAATTGGAACATCCAGGCCATAGGTCTTACTCCCTTTGTTGATGCAGAATAGCACATTTTTATAGAAGCTGCATTTTCTACATAAGCTAAGGCAGTGTTGAGGAGGGTTCTCTATGGAATCCATAAAGGAGAAAAAGATAGATGACCTCCTCCTACCCACAAGAAAAGATATTGGCACACGCTCTCAGCATGTTAGCACAATCTGATAACAGCAAAAGCAGAGAACAGGGATTCTCAGGTGCTAAGTTTCACAAACAACCAAGAATGCCAAATATGAAGGAGGAAATGGTGGATTGGATTCTGTTTCAGCTGAACCAAACACATTAGATAATTAAACTTCCCCAAAATGAATTATATGCACATACATATATATAGCATTAGAAGGTAAGTTTGTACCAAAACCAATGAGTAACCTGGCAGCACAATATGCTTGTAGTGTCTGGTGTTTAAAGTTCAAAACATTATACATTTTAGTATTTGTTTCATTTCTTCTGAATATTCTAAATAATTAATCTGGGTTTGTTTTTTTCTGTTTTAAGAATTTAACTTAAATGTGTGCGATTCTTGGAGTGATAGGCATAATAACAACCTGCCCAGACATGTTTGCCTTATAATAACTGAACTTATAAATTTGATATGTGGATAGGTTGCAGATGGAATTAAGGTTGCCAATTAGGTGACTGGTGATGGCAAGGTTATCTTGAATTATCTGGGTGGGCCCAATGTAGTCACAAATGACCTTGTAAGTGAAAGAGGTGACAGGAGAGTCAGAATGATATGATGAAAGATTCCCCAGCCATTGATGAGTTTGAAGATGGAAGGAAACCTTGAGTCAAGGAATGAATGGTGCCTCTGGAAGCTGGAAAAGGCAAGAAATGGATTCCCTTCTAGGGCCTGCAGAAAGAAACACAGTCCTGCTTATACCTGTTTTTAGCCTACTGAGACCTTTCTAGACTTCTGACATTCAGAATTGTAAGATAACAAATTTGTATTGTTTTAAATCACTGCACTTTGTGCTAATTTGTTACAGCAGCAATAAGAAACTAATACATCTGAAAATTGCTCTCTGGCATCTCTATGGAACACAATTAGAAAATCACCATTTTGGGGGATTCTTTCTGGTTGTTAGCACATGAGCAATTATGCCCATGAAAGGGTATTTTGTGTTTCTAAAAACTCTATGGAAGTTAACTATGATAAATACCGACCATTTTTATAAATTGTAATTTTCTCTAGTGAAATGGTTTCTTTTTTACATATCCTAACAGCAGCTTATATAAAATGTTCAAGTTCTATCCCTGATTAAAACAAAGCAACAAAAGAGATCCAATTACTGCAGAGAACTGGACATTTGAATCCTTCTGAGGAGTTTTATGAGCCATCTAATCTAGGACATCTTATAATTTTTTTTCTCTTTAAAAAGGCAGAAAGTATATTATCATAATAAAAAGATATGCATAAAGCTATGAAAATGTAGGCTAACAGAATTTAAGTGTAAAGAACCAGCTGTTATAATGTAACATGCCAAATGATTTTCTTTTGTGGTAAAATACAATATTACTGTATGGTAGCACATACAATTGGGGAAATTTTCACAGACAATAGACTTCTCTGTATAAAATACAGTAACACTGGTCTAATTCTTTATATATTTGTAAGCACTTTGAGAGTCATAATAAAATTCTGTTGTCCACCCAATAAATGAAGTTCAACATCATTTTGCTGGAATTTGTCAAAGCCATTTGAAAGCTCAATAAAGATATTTAAAATACAGTTTACTGAATAATTTCAATATATTTAGTTTGATGCTAGACACAGGTGGAAACTAAAGAGGTGGAATATCACACTGATAATTCCATTGTTTCTTTTAGGCACAAATAAAATGACTATGTGCCAATGACAGGAACAAAATGAGGCAGGGACAAATGCTGTAGACCCTAGAGACAGAGTCCTCAAGGAAGAACTGTGCAAGAAATGAACCATGAACTAGATGCTAAAAAGACAGGAGAATTCCGAATGTTGGAGACAAAGAAAGAAGGGCATCTGCAGAAGGGAGGACATAGGTACTCTTCCAACTGAGGTGTACAAAGAGACGGTGGTGAGCCACACCATCTAAGTATTTGAGTTCTAGAAGAGGTTATGAGAAACCATAAAAAAAAATCACTCATGATTTGTGCTGAGCCATCTCCGCTTTCTCATCTGGTCTCCCCTGTGATCAATGAAAGGCATCTGTGAAACACCTGACAGAGGAGCACACAGGTGACCACAGTGCAGGCAAAGCCATATGGAGAATAAGTTCACAACCTTGGCCTTCTTGGCTCTGTGATCTGTCGAAACTAGGACAGAAAGAAAGTGTATTTAATCTTTGTCAAAAGTAAAGCTGGACACTAAAGTGCTACGAATATTCTGTGATAACCCCATGGTGAAGGGGAAGAGGTCCAGCGTGAACCGAGATCAACTTCCATTTATGCAGGGGTGACCAGGTGTTTCAGAGGCAAATTGAGGGTTTAGGGTAGAAGACAAGGAGAGGGGTGAGCAAAGGCTGGGTTTGTTAATTGGTGCCTGACTAGAGGAAGCAAACTTCTCATATTGTTATGCTAGAAAGGACTAGAAAAGACAGAGCAAGGCACACACACTGAGACTTATTTCCCTGAATGTTTACATTTCAAAAATGCTCTCAGGTCCTAGAGAAGCTATTCTGGCTGGTTGAAGATCAACATCTCAAAGGAAGAGAGGATTACAATGGCAAGTTTTCTAAAGGAACTGCTCTATAGCTGGTAGGAAGTTCAGGGGCCTATTAACAGTTGTAGCTGGAACAAACTATTCTCTTGGTAGTGTTGACTTCCTCAGGCAGACATTTTAACAGAGGTTGGTTCATTCTAGAGGTGTAGCCCTGAGTTTTTAGAAACTGTGTTAATCTTTGTTCTGTTGGGCATGGTGATGCACCCCAGAATCCCATATACTTGGGAGGCTGAGGCAGGAGGATCACAAGTTCAAGTCCAGCCTAAGCACCTTAGTGAGAATCTATCTCAAAAAAATAAAAGGAGTTAGGGATATAACTCAGTGGTAGAGTGCCTATGTGTTCAATTCCCAGTATTGAAGAAAGATCGAACGAATGAACGAAAGAAAGAAAGGAAGGGAAGGAAGGAGGGAGGGAGGGAGAGATAAAGAAAAAAGAAAGAAAACTATGTTAGTGTTTTTCGAGTCTTTTAGTGCAGGGGGGACAAAATTATTTGTGGCAACAATTTGTCATTTTTATAGGCCAAAATTGAGGCCTAGTTGAAAAGAGTCTATCTAAAGTTTGGTTGAGAGGAGAGTCTTTGTCACCTTCCAATATTTGTTGAAATTATCCACTTAGCTCAGTTTAACAACACATGCCACCACTAATATTGATATTTAATTCCTTTCAATCTGTGTTATAAACCTGGGTCTTGATCTCTAGTTTAACTTAATTTTAATTCTTGCTTTTTTTTCTCAGTATAATTACCAAGGAGTAGGAAGAGGGTTTTGCTGTTCTTTTGGCTCTTTAGCTCTTTGGTTCACCTTTCAGGACTCCTGTAGCAAAAGGAAAACTTTAAAAACTGGAACAACCTTGAAAAGCTCCCTCTGCCCATCGCTTGACCCTGAGCAGGTGCAGTTCAGAATAACCTCAAGAGGGCTTGATCTTTTATAGGCAACAGGCTGCACTTTAGTTGTCCCAGCCTGTGTAGACATACTAAATCAAAATTAAATGTTAATGATGGTGGTGTTCATGCCACTCTGCTGGGGAAATTAAAACAGACAAGCGAGGCTCTAACAGCTGTCAGTAATCAGGTCACTGCCTTCCCCAGAGCAATGGCTGCCAAGGCTTACACCAACACCTATCATTAATGGCCCTGCTGCCAAAACAACTTGCTTTTGCCAACATGTTGAGCTACAAGAACATGAGTTATTTAAGGAGAAGCTGAAAGTCCTTGAGGGAAGTACAAAAAGAGGGCATGAGTACATACATAAAAAAAAGTAAAAATGATCTGGTGTATGTCCCACTAAATAGTGCTGAAAACAGAATGAACTTGGCAGTAGCTGAATTTACCCTTCTTCTACTATGAGCAGCCTGCACTTCAAGGGAGTCTGGCTTTCCCACAAGCTTATGGTTTGTTCTTTATTGTTGTCCTTTCTTGCAACATGAGAAGATTCTAACATGCCATCAAACTACCTTGCTTGTCAAATTAGCAAAAATAAATAATTTTTCCCATTATTTACTCCAAATGCATAATTGGTGAGCTACTGATTCTTAATGGCTAGTGGTTTCATTCACAAATAATGGCTACGGAATTCCAAGATTTGATTCAGGCCACTAGAAAGGGTAAGACCAGAAAAACCCATTTCACATTTCTGCTTGTCCATAATAAACTTCAGTGATCTCTCTTGAATGAGAAGCATGGATTCCCATCATTGGTAACTTTCCCTGACTTAATTTTTGGGGGGAATTGCAGGGAAAGTGTTCCTGGTAATTCAAGTGGCTTGGAAGAAAAACAGTTCTCTCTATTCCATATTCCATAAACCCAAATAAGTTAATAGTTTCACCATTGGGGGTAGTGAGGTCTCTCTGATAAACAGCTCTTTTTGTTATTCAGGCAGTACCATCAAGTTAGCGATTTAAGTAGACCCAGGAGTGAACTGTCGGACTTGCTCTTGGAGGGATAGGCATTGCTTCCTTCATAATGGAGGACTCTAGAAAAAGGAAATAGGAAAGCTATATCACAGATGACCACGGAAGGCTGGTGGTTTGTCTGTTCTCAGACCCATTCCTTGCTCCTGTCTTCTCCAAGGTGCATGGACTAGAATCTGGCCATCTACATTTTCCATGCCCTCTTGAGCAACTAGTATTCAGTCAGCTTTAGCCTATGGGGACCCACTGGTATTATTTATTATTTTTTTTTTTAAAGAGAGAGTGAGAGACAGAGAGGGAGAGAGAGAATTTTTTAATATTTATTTATTTTTTTAGTTCTCGGCGGACACAACATCTTTGTTTGTATGTGGTGCTGAGGATTGAACCCGGGCTGCACGCATGCCAGGCGAGCGCGCTACCGCTTGAGCCACATCCCCAGCCCCCCACTGGTATTATTTTAAGCTGAAGACATTTGAGATTCAATGGATGCAGGAGAAATAAAAAATTTTAAAAAGCCTTCTCAGAGCTTCTCTTGTCTGACAAAACCCAGAAACTTCTAAGAAATAAAACTGCCATAAATCTCCTCTTTGGAGGCAAGCCTATTGCTAAAAGAGAGAATAGTGGTGACCCTCCCATAAAGCCTCTCTCTGGGGAAGCAAATAGCAAGGAAGACAGAAAGTCCACTCACACCTGCCTAAACATTCTTGTCTCTCATTCCTTCTCATAAAATCCTATGTGTCCTAAGGAAACCTATTTGTTCTTCCTTAGGAACCTTTTCTCCCCCACTCCCTTTCCTCAGTGAAGTTGAGTAGTAAACCCCCAATTTTTTTTTTTTTTTTTTGGTACCTGGGATTGAACTCGGGGGAACTTGGCCACTGAGACACATCTCAAGCCCTATTTTGTATTTTATTTAGAAACAGGATCTCACTGAGTTGCTTAGCACCCCACCTTTGCTGAAGCTGACTTTAAACTCATGATCCTCCTGCCTCAGCCTCCCAAGACAGATTACAGGTGTGTGCACCTCACCAGCGTAAACTCCAAATTCTAACCACCAATTTGAATTGCTTATAACTGAGCACCCTTCCATGTATGTGTGTTGCAAAAACTGAATTTACTCTTATATCTCTTATTTCAATTAATTTCACAGGCACCCAACCACTAGACCTTAGAGGATAAAGGAAAAATTTCCCCTCCCCACCAGCCAGTGGGAGGCACTGCAGGCAACTGGCAGCATCTCTGGCTGTGTCCTCCAAGGTTCCAGCTCCTGTGCGACAGCTCCTTGGTAGATTCAGCCCCTCTGGCAGGCTCCAGTATGGTTTGTTGCCATCAATAGTGTTGAGCCTGGTTCCTGGGCTCCTAACACCCCTTCTCCCTTGCTCTCTCTAGCCCTCTGGGTAACTGCAGCTCTTTGCTGCTCTCATCTGGCTTGTCCCTCCTGCCCTGCTCCTTTGCTTGACTTTTCAAATTTTTTAGCACTTTTGTACGTTTCATGTGGTAATCACTCCCACTGTTTGTCAGGTTTCTGTTGCTGTAACAAAAATACCTGAGATAATCAACTTGAAAGAAATATTTGTTTGGGCTCATGTTTTCAGAAGTTGCAGTCCACATTCACTTGGTCCCATGGCTTTGGGCCTAAAATCACATGGCAGAGAAGGTCTGTTTACCTCGTGGCATCCAGGAAGCAGACAGAGAGAAAGAGGAAGGATCAGGATGCCAATATCCCCCTCAAAGCCATATCCCCCAATGACCTAACTTCCTTCCACCATGTCCCACCTCCTATAGGTTCCACCACCTCTCAATAGTGCCACGACCTTTAACATAAGGTCTTTTGTGTCCCAAACCATAGCAATTCCCTACATCAAATTTCTTCAAATTATCTGAGATGAACTGTTTTCCATACTGGATCCTCTCTGATAAAATAAACAGCATGGTTTGGTCTTCCTTGTCACCATGCAGGGATATGTCTCAGTTGGTAGTGTGCCTGCCTCACATGGTTCAATCCTCAGCACCACAAAAAACAAACAAACAAACAAAAACCTCTTCAGAGGACAGAGATTAGTGTTTTGAGAAAGCAAAACAGTTTTAATTACAGCTGAAGGCATAAAAGTTCATCAAGAAAATTGTAGTTGGGGAGGCAATCAAATGATTGACACATATGTACAATCTGAGTCTAAACAAAGGAAAAGATGTTTGGAACTTAAGGACAGAGAAGATAAGTTATAGAAAGAGGAGGGGAGGAAATATATGGTAAATAAGAACTGTCTTGTTATGCAGATAAGAGTCCAGTGATAAGGTAGCTCTGTACAGAGACACCTTTAAAGATGGAAGTTACCTTTATATATATAGCCTTTGTTTTTAGGCAATTAGGGGGAAATAAAGAGCTTTTCCTGTGTTTGCTGGTTCTCAGTTGCCTTTAGCTCAAAATAATATATAAACCAAAAAGTCATGTTTTGGGATGGCATATTCTGGTAGTCTTCAAGAACAGAATACATTGGCTGGCTACCCAAGGAAGGGATGATCGAGCTGTTTGGCCATGATTTGTGTCCATAAATATGAGTGAGGAATGCCTAGAAAAATGGAGTCCAGCATGCAAAAGAGAAGAAGCAGACCCAGCTTCCAGAATCTGAATGCTGCTGAAATTTTTCCTTGAATCTTACTGTGGGAACCAGAAAGGCATCAATTTAAGATACAGGTAGATCAAGGCTGATACCCGTTGGAAGTTGCTTCATGTAGCCCCGGCTTTCTTTTGTGAGTTCTCTGTGTGCTGCAGAGGATATAAAGGTGAACCTGACGCCTGTGGTCCTTAGGAAACATATAGCTTAGCTTCAGGAACAAAGCAGACTCATAAATAACTACATCAAAAGTGGTAAGGAGAGGGATTTAAGAGGAGGGGCCAAAGCACAGAACTGAGGGGGATTAGAAGAGAATGTGAAAGAGCTGCTTCCTCCACCTTCATCTCTGATCTGCCTGGAAGAAGGGAAGGCACGGAGGGTCTATGAATACTGCATGCCAGTTGCACACTAAATTCGGTTACAGGGAATATTGTTCAGTGATCCTTATCAAAGCACAGTGACAGTGCTACTGGAGTCCTGGGCCAGAGGCTTAACCATGGGGATCCAACAAATCAGGTCTGGCCACTGAACAACCTAACAGAAAAGGTAATGGTGAAAGGAACTTTAATCAGTGTAGCTACACTGGGAAGACATGGGGTCCTATGTCCTTAGCCCTGTCTTCAAGGGGCTGATAACTTTGAGGTTTTACAGAAAGGGGAATGAGGGGAGGGGTTGGGGGTTTGCCTAGCTGGAGGCTTTACACAGCTGCCCAAGCAGGTGATCTTGAGGTCTGGTCTCAGGATTGATCAGGCAGGGCTTTGTCAGCATGAAAAAGTTGCTGTTGCCTGGGGTGGAGGGGTAGCTTCAACTCGTCACAAGACTTATAATAATCAGACCTGTTGTTCCTGGCATGCAAGGTGACTCAGAGGATAGGAGGCAGATGCAAAATGGAGGTTGAGACACCAAGTCTTTAATCCTGCTTTTAGTCACCCGTCAGACATTTGCAGAACAAAGTGAAGAGTCTAAGTCCTTGCTACTATAGGGCTCAGATGTGTCTTCTAAAATATGAGTGCAGGAGCCCAGAACATGCCACTCCAAAATTTGCCTCTTTAGGATAAGGATTATTTTGAGCTGATCATTTTGAGAAACTGCAGGCCCTGAAGCTCTGGGAAATGGTACTTTTGTAAGAGAAGTTGACATCTATAAGGGGAATCGCCACTTATAAGTATGCCTCCCCTCAACGTACTGGGAAGAGAAGGACACTTTGCCACTAGGCCTTTCTCAGAGGGGGAACACAATGGCTCCATCTACATGGCAAACCTCACCTGGGTTTATGGTGCCTTTCCTAGCCATCTCATCCTCACCAGACTTCTCTTACACCCTTCTTTCCTTGTTTCAGAAACCAATGGCACTTAAACCTGAAGTTTAAACTCTTTGAGGTCTACTCTAGCAATTCACTCAATCTCTGGATTATCTCCCATATATGCAGGAGGTATTCATGGTATTAAGCTTCTACTTTTTTCTCCTTCTTGTTAATTTGTTTTCTGTTACAGAAACCAAGCTAAGAACTGAAGAGTGGAAGATTATTTACCTCTACCTTTATGAGGTTTGTGGTCCCCCCCCCTTTTTGTATTGTTTTGTTTTTTAGCTGAGAACTCAATTGGCATGTGTGAGACCCAAAAATGTGCCATCGTGAAATAGATTTCTTTGGCACATATTGAGTTGGTTATTCAGAGAAATTATAGACTTCCCCCAAAACTTGTTGTTTTGTAAAAAGAAATCTATGTCTAAATAGGAAATCTCTGTTAGTGAAGCAAACAGCAGATAGCTACAAGCTTTCTGATGTCTCCTTTTCTGCCTTGGAGAGTTCTTTCCAGAGAAAGAGAAATTGGGAATCTGACACCTGACCCAAACAGAGGTGACCACAGGTGCTGTTACCTGGGACACCTCATGAGCAAAACAAGACAACCTTTGCCGTGCACACCTCCCCCAGCCTTCCACAGCCTATACCACCTCCCTTCCTCCAGAAGCCCAAGTCCCTCTCTTGGGATTAGCTGTGTAAGGGTCAGCCATCTTGCACCTACACAAGTCTCATACTGTGTGTTGTGGGAGACCAACCTTACACATAACTGAGTCACACTCTCCAGCTGGGTGCTGAGGCACTCAGTCACAGAAATGTGGCAGAGCTTTCCCCACCCTTCTTGGGTTCAAGGGTTGGTGTTTCGGGCATGGGAGTGTCTTGCTACAGCCCCGTGGGTGAAGCTATGCTCACCTGTTCCTCTGTAATATAACCCCTTGCCCTGTTTAGGGTAGAATCTTCCATGGAAGTGCCTTGTGTGTGTCCCCTCCTCTTACTGTGCCCTTGGGTGTGGCCTACCCAGGTGTCAGTCAACCTGCTGACAGTGGACATCATGAAGATAGACTCAGCCCCCTGAAACCTGACCCCTTGCCTTATTTGAATAGCTTCTCCTCAATAAAAGGGGTCAGCACGTGCTCTTCGATCTCTCTCTTTCTGCGGACCCTTAAGGTCAGAGGAGCCGTCACAGCGACCCCAAAGAAAAAGGTATTTGTGTCTCTTATGTGGTTACTTTGTGTAGCCCAGTCAGCCCAGTTCAACTGGAGTGACCCCTGAGCCTTTTAGTCACGAGAACAGAAACCCGGCAGCGTGTGTGACTCCTATGCTTAGGCATAAACCTTGTTTGATATTTTTTCCCCATTAATCTCTCTATTGTCTATTCATTTCGTAAACTAAAATTATCAAGCAGTAACCACCATTTGACCCAGCTATTCCTCTTCTTGGACTATTCCCTAAAGACCTTAAAAGAGCGTACTATAGGGACACTGCTACAACGATGATCATAGCAGCACAATTCACAATAGCTAGACTGTGGAACCAATCTGGATGCCCTTCAATAGATAAATGGACAAAAAAAAATGTGGATTTATACACCATGGAGTATTACTCTGCACTAAAAAATGACAAAATCATGGAATTTGCAGGGAAATGGATGGCACTAGAGTAGATTATGCTAAATGAAGCTAGCCAATCCCTAAAAAACAAATGCCAAATGTCATTTTGATATAAGGAGAGCAACTAAGAACAGAATAGGGAGGAAGAGCATGAGAAGAAGATCACCACTAAACAGGGATGAGAGGGGGGAGGGAAAGGGAGAGAGAAGGGAAATTGCATGGTAAAGGAAGGAGACCCTCATTGTTATACAAAATTACATATAAGAGGAAGTGAGGGGAAAGGGGAAAAAAACAAGAGAGAGAAATGAATTACAGTAGATGGGGTAGAGAGAGAAGATGGAAGGGAAGGGGAGGGGGGATAGTAGAGGATAAGAAGGGCAGCAGAATACAACATACACTAGTATGGCAGTAGGTAAAAAGTGGATGTGTAACCGATGTGAATCTGCAATACATATATGGGGTAAAAATGGGAATTCATAATCCGCTTGAATCAAATGTATGAAATATTATATGTCAAGAGCTTTGTAATGTTTTGGACAACTAATAATAAAAAAATTATCAAGTAGTCAGAGGGGAAAAGAAAATTTAAAGCTTCCCTACACATAGGACAGATTAAACAGGAAAAAGACTTACAAATACAACTTTTACATGGCACAGGGGAGATTATAGGGAAATGAAGACCCAAAGATCAGTTTGAGGCAAACACTTATATACTAAATTGGATAGAGTAATAAATTGCAAAATGTAATGAAGCAAATGGGCTTGGGGTAGGGTCGTTAAACAGGTGGAGAAGTGGCCAGAAAGATAAAGGTTAATAAGGTTATGTGGGGCTGGGGATGTGGCTCAAGTGGTAGCGCGCTCGCCTGGCATGCGTGCGGCCCAGGTTCGATCCTCCACACCACATACAAAGATGTTGTATCTGCCAAAAACTAAAAAATAAATATTAATTAAAAAAAATTCATTTATAAAAAAAAAATAAGGTTATGTGCAATTATTTCCATTGGCCTCAACTTACCATCCTTCATAAAATTGACATTTTTCTTTTGGTATGAGGAGGGCATCTTTCACATAGGAGCTTCATCTCCTGATTTTAAGAAATAGAAAAATAGAGTAACTTCCCTGCCTCACTCGGTATTGGGGATTGAACACAGGGGCCTCTGCCATTGATACATATTCCCACTGCCACTCCCTACCTTTTAAAATTTCAAGCAAGGTCTCACTAAGTTGCCAAGACTGGCCTCTAACTTGTGATCCTTCTTGGTTGCTGGGATCAGAGTGATCTTTTTTGTGGAAAGGTGGGTACCAGAGATTGAACTCAGGGGCACTCAGCCACTCGAGCCACATCCCCAGCCTTAATTTGGATTTTATTTAGAGACAGGGTCTTACTGAGTTGCTTAGCATCTTGCTTTTTTGCTGAGGCTGGCTTTGAACTTGTGATCCTCCTGCTGTGATTACAGACCTGTGCCACCACACCTGGCTAGGGATCAGAGTGATCTTGTACCTGCTGTATTTTAAGTGCTTTTAACTCAAAATAACTATACCAGACTGTGTATTTTGGGGTGACATGTGTTTAACTCCTTCACGAGGTAGATTTTATGCAGGACCATCTCTGTAGTTATGGAGACCAGCAATGGGATTGAGCTCAGCTGTGAGTATGGCATGGGTAAGAAAGAATTTACAGCCAAGAAGCAGGGTCAGTGGGTGGAAAATTACTAAGGGGATACACAAGGGTAATGGGGAATTCTGGCTAAGCAGGATTCTTGCAGAAAGCAGCATAGGGTCATCAGACATTATCTTGGGGGATGGTAGAGGATGAGGTACCTGATAAGGGTTGATCAGATATCATAGATGAAATGTCTTGCTAAAGTGAGAGAGTTCTTAGATTTTTTTTTTTTTTTTTTGAGGTACTGGGGATTGAACCCAGGGTCTCACACATGCTAGTGCTCTACCACGGAGATATATCCCTAGACTCTTTTTATTTTAATTTGATACGAGTCTTAATAAGTTGCTCAGGCTGGCCTCAGACTTGTGGTACTCCTGTTTCAGCCTCCTAAGAAGCTGAGTATAGAGGGATGTACTACTGAGTCCAGGCTCAAAACTAGATTTTACAGTGAAGTATACAGATGATCCTAGAGCCTGATTAAAGTTTGGTCAAGCCTGATTAAAGTTTTGTCACTTCCCAACAATGGCTTTGATAACTCATATTGACAATTTGTAAGCAATGACTTCAGGTCTGACTTCATCCAGGACTCAAATTTGGGTTTCCAGGACACTCTCTCCTTTTATCTTAATTCTTCTTACCCCTGAACTGTTTTCATGATGTTAGCAAATAGTGGTCTACAGGTTCATGCCCTCACAGTCAAAACCAAAAAAAAAAAAAAAAAGAATTCTCTTTTATCCTTTTCATGGTGGCTAGAACAGTGAATTACGTAAACAAGGCCTTGGATAGAAGACAACCCCCAGAGCTACAATGGTTTAGATCACAATGAGTCTCAAAGAATGATACCCCCCAAATATGGCATTTGTTGAGCAATTTGATATAAATAAAATTAAAAGGCCTTGTCTTCCTCTTCTCCCTTATAAGCACAAGGAGAGACTCCCCCTGGAATCCTCTTGTTTGCCTTGAGACCAGACTGCAGGAGGGAACACTACTGCTTTCCATCCTACCCTGAAGTCTCATTGTCCGTCAAGAAAAAAAAGACTTAAATAATTGAGTTATGTGTATGTGTTGAGGCCAGATTGTGATAGAGTATTTGTCGTGGTCTGAGATTTAAAAAAAAATAAGAAACAAATAACCAAAATTTTTTTTTATCTGAACAGCTTTCATGGAGGTTAAATCATATGAAAAAAAAATACCGAATGTTATCAGACGCTTTGTAAATGCAAATAATTGCTATCTTTGCTTATTATCATTTGATTAGGAGATTTCCGCTCCTATTAGCACTGTCAGGTTTCTTTTAATGTACAATATTCATCAGAATTAAAAAAGACAGGGATGGACAGACACTGGATAGACTTCCCTTTCAAGTTGATGTATGTCACTTGAGATCAATCAAATTCCTATGAGAACAATTTTTCAAGCTAATTTCTGTCTCTGAGGACCATTTATTCTCCTAGTAAAAATTTGTGTCCCCCTTAAAATTATCTGTATTCCTCATTCTGCCCTCCTCTATAGAAAGGGGTAGATAATCTTGTGTTGTACTGGGTAATTGCCCCCTGGGATTGCCTCCAGGCACGTGTGTAAATGTGTGTGTCTTTGCTCCAATTTGTTTTTGTCACTTTATTTCAGTGACTCTTGAGAGGGTGTAGGGGAAAATTCCCTTTACCCCCACGATCAATCCTCCTGATCTTCCCTTCTCACACCATAAGGACTGAAACAGATAATCAAGGTGCTGTTACAAAAAAGACAAGGCACCCGGCTGCTGGGCAGGTCCATACGGAGCTGAGCTATCGTCCTCTAAGAGGACTGTGAAGAGGAGAGGCCCGGTCCCATGTCACCAGACACTCCTGCCACACACATCAGATGGGCCTGGAGCTACAGGGAGAGACAAGGGGGTGTTGAAAGCCTGGTCCCTGTCCCAGGCCCATCTCAAGGTTTTGTTGCTGACTTTGGTAATTTGTCTAGGCCGATGCATCTCAATAGAGCCCAATTCCCACCCCTCCTCCAGCCCCAGAAGGAAGGAGTGAAGACACAGAGACTTAAGACGGCCTCACTCAAGTTACTGCCATTAACTATCATTAGACCAACTCCCTTGTCCACTTCTCCACAACTATCCCTTCTTCATCCAACCTCAGCACACGAATGAAGTTTTCCGCATTTCTTTGGGTTTTCATTTCTGAAGGATCCGTGTCACATCAAACTTTATTCAAGAAAGCCAATTTGTTATGCTTTTCTCTTGTTAATCTGTGTTTGTCTTTCTGATTGGAGTGTCAGCCCGGAATCTTGTGACAGGAAAAGATCTTACTTTTCTCCCTGACACCATTCTACCTGTTGGATCTTGCCCCCTAATGCCCAGGTGTTAAGGGATCAGTCTCTAGAATGGCACTTTAGGGAGGTGGTGGATTCTTTAGGAGGACTTCAGGTTATTGGGACACACTTCCCAAGAGGATTGTAGGACCCTGGTCCCTTCCCCTCTCTCTCTTTGGCTTCCTGGCCATGAGGTGAGCAACTTTGTTACCCCACGTGCTTTGCCACCTGCTCAAAAGCAATGGGACAAATCAATCATAGGTCCAAACTTCCAAAATTGCAGGTCAAAACAAACCTTTTCTTCTTATAAGTTGATTGCCCCAGGTATGTGTAATAATGATGGAAAACCGGCTAAAAACTTCTTTCTTTCTTTCTTTCTTTTTTTTTTTTACCTCTTTCATCCATTATTGGTAGGATCCTTGCTTAATAAAAAATAATTCCTATGGCTGTAAGAAGTAGTGATTAGGTGTGCAATTGCAAAAAGTAAAATAAAATAAACTCTGAGCCAGGCACAGTGGCACAGTTTGTAATCCCAGCAGCTCCGGAGGCTGTAGCAGGAGGATTGCAACTTTAAAGCCAGCCTCAGCAATGGCAAGGTGCTAAGCAACTCAGGAAGACCCTGTCTCTAAATAAAATACAAAATAGGGCTGGGGATGTGGCTCAGTGGTTGAGTGCCCCTGAGTTCAATCCCCAGTAACAAAATAAATAGATAAATAAGCTCTGACTTCAGGTTCGGAGGCAAAGGTTAAATCCCTGCAGAGACTGCAAAACCCCAAAGGAAAAAACTTCCCTTTTACTACTTATAACCATCCAAAGAGCAAGGAATGCAGACTATGCATAAATGCTTAAACAGCAATGTTAAATATGGATTGAAGGTTAAAAAAAAAAGGTAAAAATACCAGCAAACAAGAGTGATCTAGAGTATGCCTCTTATACCTTTTAATTACTTACTTTTGTTTTCAAGTTAATATTTATTATGGAGGACAAAGCTTTATTATGATAAAACTAGTATTTGCTGGTAAAAACTTAGAAAATAAAAATAGCTGCAAGAAAGGAAATTTTAAAGCTTCTTCATCCAGAAATAGCTTCTGCTGACACTTTAGTATGCATTCCTTCTGTCTTCCCTTGCAAACAGATACATTTTAACAATGTACCTGCTTGTGCTGTGAGTCCTGTGTATGGGAGAGAGGGGTCACTGGGGACATCTGTGGTTTAGATGTATTGCAGCAAAAATTGCTAGAAACTGATGACAGCAAAAATGAACACACCTTTTTTAGTAGAATCGTCCATCTTTGTTAAGATAATATTCCAGGATATTTGTATTTGTACATAGTTAAGCCACATGGCCACAATTTTTTTTTTAAATGGGCTCCTTTAGGAAACACTTTTTCTCTACCCTGTTATATTCTGTGTCTGGGGCCTGCGGATTAAACTGACAAAAGACTTTACCAAGAGAAAATTGTATGCACACGGGAGTCAACAACAACAACAAAAAAGTAGTTGGCTTCTTCAATGGTTAAAGGTTTATGATGTCTCTAATTTCATATGGAAAAGGGAGGAGGAAGAAAAAGCTACTATGGGAGAGCAAATAGGTTTCTTCAGGCAAGAAAAGTGAGGTTTCAGGAGAACAAGTGGCAGATTGGAAAGTCTGTGATAATGGGTGAGAGTGGTCTTTCCATCTTTTTAGGCCATAAAACTCCCATGGAGAGGAGACTTATGGAAGGGTCACTTAGTTTCTTAGTTTCTCCTCTGGGAATGGACCTGCCCCAAAGAAGAAATTCATGGCATCCTCTCTTCTGTCAACATCCTTATTTGTTGAAAATGTCTGCTCAGATAAGGGAAGCTCTGAGAAGGCTTCTTTCTGCATCTGTGGGATCTCAAGTGCCCTTCCGCTTAAAGTCATCTTGGTACACATTTTGGTGATCCAGGTGGCTCCATACCCTCAAAGAGGAAAAAGCAGCAAAAGGATTGGAAGCTAACCCTCTTCAAGTCACAGCACTGGGGCCGGCTCTCTCTCAAAACAGGGCCATGTGGGTGGTTTATGAATCCCATTTTACAAATGGCAAACTAGAGGCTCAGTGAGTGGAAGTCAAAGGCCAATAATCTGAACCTCAATTGTGTTTGGTTGGACATCTAGAATTTTTATTCAACAAACATTTAGTGAGTGGACTTTATGTGGCATATTTTGTAACCAGGTACAGACTCAAAGACAAATTAATTGCTCCGGCTCTGAAGGCGTTGCAGTCTAGGGGGAAATCAAAGCAGGCTGATGCCTATTGTATAATGTGATGCAGTGATCGAGACTGCTCTTCTGCACACACAGATAGGTGCTGTAGAAACAGAGGAGAAGAAACTACACCAGCTATGTGATAGCTTTCTTGATGAAGGGGACCTGTGACATATGGTATTTGACCTATATAGTTGTTACAGGTTGAACTGTGTCCTCACCTTCAGTACCTCTGAATGCAAGTTTATTTGGAAATGATTGCAGTTGTAATTTGTTAAGATTCAAACAGGAACAGGGTGAGCTGCTAATCCAACACCTCTGATGTTCTTACAGTATTATAATGTGGGACTTGGGGGTGGATCTCAGTGGTAGAGCATTTAGCATGTATGGGGCCCTGGGTTCTATTCCAAGCACACACAAAATAGATAAAGGAAAGAAATATGATGTGAAGGAAGAATAGATTGTGACTGCTGACTTTGGGAGGAGGAACAAAGGTCATATCTTAGCTCTGTCTTCTCCCACTTTCCTTTTTGGGGTGCTCCTGCCTTCAAAGAGCTTCTCTTCTGTCAGCCCTGGCCTGCCTCCATGTTATCAGGCTCCCAAGAAGAGCAGAATCTGAAATGGGAATTCTTCTTTTTTGGGAGGGGGGGTGCGGTTCTGGAAGCCAGATCTTGCACACACTACGAGATGAGAATTCTTGTTAAACTTTGTTAAATTCTTGTTGGGCTTTGCTGGGGGAGTGCTTCCAGGAGAAGCAAAGTGAGGAAAGCAGGATGAGACCGGGGAATGAAGCTCAGCAAGAAGGGGCTCAGCTGAGGCTTGGTGGCTTAGCTTTTTCACTGCTGTGATGAAAAGACCTGGCAAGAAGAATTAGAGGAGGAAAAGTTTATTTGAGGCTCGTGGTTTCAGAGGTCTCAGTCCATACATGGCCTATTCCATTGCCCAGGGCCTGAGGTAAAGCAAACCATCATGGTGGAAAAGTATAGAGGAGGTCAGCAACTCAGGACATGACATCCAAAAAGCAGAGAGAGAGACTAAGCTTGGATCACCAGGGACTAAATATACCCAAAAGTTACGCCCTTAATGACCTACCTCCTCCAGCCACACCGTGCCTACAGTTACCACCCAGTAAATCCTTATCAGGAGTTAATACATTGATCAGGTGAAGGTTCTCATAACCCACTCATTTCACCTCCAAACACTCTTGCATTATTTCACACATGAGCTTTTAGAGGACACCACATCTAAACCATAGGCCTACCTTAAGGCGAACCCCATCAAGATGTTCTGGGATGCAAATCGCAACAGAATTAGTCTAATTGAGGAGACAGGACCAGCCTTTTTTGGTCCCTCCTCCATGGGTCAGTCATTGGAGGACCCAAGGGCAGGTGAGTGAGAATGTGGCAGAGCCTGCTAGGCAGGTTACAGCAGCTCCTGTATGGCCAAGGACAATTCTCTAACAAAGGGACACCTGGGGGATTTGTCATCAGCCCACACCCAGCAGCTGGGGTGGATGCACCCACTGGCAATGGGGATGTGGCCCTCAGAGACTTCCCACCTCCAGCTCAGGGGACTGTCATATAGTCCAGCACTGCTTCTGCTTGAAGGGAGAGATGAATAGAAGAACCAGACTAGGAGAATATCCTTCTTCTTGCAATGTCTTTCCAGTGCAAAACCTACTAAAATGCTTTGGAGCACTTCCTGTGCACTTTTCCTTTGTGCTAGAAAAAGCCTAACAGCCAAATTCTGCCATACTTATGTTCAAGCAATGACACTGCTCAGACTTTACTGAGAAAGTGATGAAGTTCTTGTGGCTGGATTTGCTCACAAAGGTCATGCTATTGCTGACATTTCTGGAGTCTGATTTAAGATTGTCAGAGTAGTTAGTGTTTTTCTTTCAGTCTTACGTAAAAGAAGGGAAAAAAAAAACCCAAAATCATAAGTTTTGATGATGCAAACACAATATTCATGTATTTTCATTAAAATATGCAAAAAATAAAATTTCAAAAAAATAGCAAAAGAAAAAAAATCACATATTTTCCAAATATTTTTTTTCATTTTTATCGTATTATTCTGAGAAGATACAGAAGAGACTGTGCAAAGCATCACAGAAGTTTTTCTCCTGCGGCCTTGTCTTCATTGATTGACCTCCACAGTTAATTTCAAATAATGTGCTCAGCAGCATTAACTTGTGACTTTGGAGCTGAGTGAACCCATGAGGCACCGAGCTCATTTATACTCCTGAACTTGAAACCAAAAAATCTGAACCACTCACCAGTATGATATGCTTCTTATTCCTATATAATAGGAAATAGCCGTACATTACTTGCATTGCTAGATTTTTTTAACTGCTTTAATTGTGCACTTATGTGCATCAGAAAAGCTATTCATTTTTTTTCCAGTGATCAATACAAAAAATGTTCTAACAATCAAGAATTGCCTTTAACTTTATGGGGTGATTTCAGAAATTATTATAATGATGGTCTTCCATTTCTGGGAATATTACCATTTAAAAAATTAATGGCAATTAGTGAAAAGCATTATACAGCATATGTAATGAAATATATCATTAGTATATTTTCTATTTATTTATATCTAATTTTGTGAATGAAACAAGTCCTTTAAAATAATTGTCAACTTGATACAGATAAGTCTGAATGACTAGACTGGGTACCAATGTGGTATCTTTTAATACAGGTAATATCTCTATAGTCGCATCCAGCCGGTCTCAGCCCTTATGATCTCTCTGAATTGCTGAATTCTGTCAGTCAACCCCATACTCTTCTTTATTTTCAGGTGCTTAGAAGCCAATTATTTTCTTCTTTGCCATCTACTACTCCACACCTCTGTCTGCTCTGCTTTCCCCTCTGACCTGTGCATGTACCAGGTACACTATCTCCTCCTGTTCACTACAGTCATAGGGTTCAAAAAGGCATCTTCCTGGTCATAGGTTTCTAATCCTTCCCCCAAAACCTTTCCCTAGGGATTTCTGTGAACACCAAATGAAACTCCCATCCATCTGTACACTCTCAACAAGGGTTCTCGAGGGAATGGGACCACGAATCAGAAAACTTGGATCTAAACCCCAGTTTCATTCACTCCAAATCTATAATACAGGGACGGATTCCCTACATTGATTCATGAAGTTATATTAAATTATATGCACAAAGTCATTTTGTTAAAGAATAACTTCTTTATCAAAATCTGACAAAAATGCAGATATAATTGAAGATATTTTATACTTCTTATTTTATTGAATTCTAACAGCCTTGTAAGGTTTATTATTATTATTATTATTATTATTATTATTATTATTATTATTATTTTATAAAATGAAAGAAATTGGGGTTTAGATTGTTTAAGCCTCTTGCTCAAGGCCAAAAAGCTAATAAAAAGGCTGAAGTAAAAAACCTGTAGTTAATTCCAAATCTCACCCCCAAGTGTCAGTCAGGGTTCTTGGATGCAGGTGCCAGAAACAACTCCAACCATTATAACAGAAAGATAGTGGAGGTTCACAGCACTGGCCTGCGGTCTGACGGCCAGACTTGGGAAATGAACCAGAACAAAGGCAGCTGCTTAGAACAAAGGAGGAGGAAGTACAGAAGGTCCTTTAGCTATGACAGTTGGGAGGGGCACTGTGACAGCAGACACTGCTGCCATCTCGGTGGAGCCTCACTGTGTCATTTCTTCCAGATTAAAAATCCTGAGTGAGTATCAGATGTGCAGAGCCTGCAACATACAACCTGACCTTGACTAGAGATGGATGGGACAGGGGTATCTTCCCAATTCTTCTTCCACAATAGGAGGACATTTTGACATGCCAGTTAGGGACTCTTCCAGTTTCTGCACACGGCCCTTCCTCAACACACTTGTGTGTGCACACACCCACATCCACACACACACACTCCCACTCTTTTCTTTCTTCCCTCCTCAGACAATGAAGAGTTTTCTCTTATGCCCAAGGCTAATCTTTTTATCTCCTCATCTTGAGCACAAAGCAAGAGAATTGTATAAGAATACCATTTTATAAAGGACAGGGCATCACATCAGGTGAAGGAAAAAAGGTACATTCAGAAAATGATGTTGAAACCATTAAAAACTGAGAAAAATAAAAACTGATCAGATTCTTGCCCGAATAATATCCATAAGCTCAAGATACTTTAAAGATATACAGATAAAATGGACAAATCAAACAAAAAAAATAAGAAACTAGAGTTTCAGAGATAAAGAAGAAGAAATTAAAGGAAAGGTGGGAATATCCCAGTGGCTCCGGAGGCTGAAGCAGGAGGATCACGAGTTCAAAGCCAGCCTCAGCAAAAGCGAGGCACTAAGCAACTCAGTGAGACCCTGTCTCTAAGTAAAATACAATATAGAGCTGGGGATGTGGCTCAGTGGTTGAGTGCCCTTGAGTTCAATCCCTAGTATCCCCCAAAAAATAAAAATAAAAGAAGGAAAGGTGGGAAAATTTAATTATATAAAACAATTTTAACACAAATGTCAAAATATAATTAGATTTTTAAAATTATTTGCAGTGGAGGAGAGGCAAAACTTTACCTTCAACTTCTTAGAGTTTTTTGACTGGGTTTGAGAATTAAATTGACATAAGATAGATCAATGGGAGAAAAGTATACAAGTTTATTTAATAAAACTTTATGTGT